>NW_014577324.1:258466-261936 GCF_000485595.1 Priapulus caudatus | reverse complement strand
ATACATATATATATGTATGACGCCCTATATCGATTCCCACTAAAACAGTAAAAATTCAAAACTTGGACCATTCTATAGGCTCCCATCTATCAAAATTGACATAAACTCTATTTCAACTTTCTATTAGAATTTCTTTGATAACATGGACATGTGTATACTCAAGTATAAGTTTGTTTACGTTAAAAGCTATCTGTACATCTAGCTTTGTTGATAAGTACTGAGTTTTTAAACGGACAAGTACTTAGCAAGGCAACAACTGTTTTCTTGCTTCGACTTTCCGAAATCTATCCAACTACAACACACGCGTGTTTAGAAACATTTACAAATATTTCTGAAAGTAAACATTTACAGCTTTGCCAATATGTGAGGATTTGAGTGATAGTATACACGCACACAGTTACTAACACAGTATTGAACTGTGTTTAAAAACTGTATTAGCGATTAATGCTGATTCTACAGCTCAAAAGTAGACCTGGCATAAGAATCAGAACACGATACGTACACCAATATAATCGATATCCAGATCATGATACTTCTTCGCTCCTTTAATCCAGTTGACGATGTAGGTTATGGTACGGATCGGGTGAAGAAAGGGAGAGTTGGTCCCGTTGTCTGCCAGCCAGCCGGGAAACGACCACGGCAGCCCATAGAGTCGTATGTCCGCATTCCTCTGTACAAACAAAACACGTCCATACACAATCTGTGATACGCAAGAGAGATACATTAGTCATTATAAGTCTGAAACAACTTATTTACCAGAATTAAAGATGTAGTGCAATTGAGACAATTTGAAATTTTTAGTGTGAGAATGTTCAAAACCTTTGTTTAAATTTGTTTATCTAAGGAAGCTTCTCAGCGTCCCGTTTCCAGGTTCTACGGTTTAGTAGGCGAGGTAGTGGCACCCGTTTTAAGGGTAGTGTCAGGTTGCGTCGATAGATAACAGAAACACAGTATTATGAAAACTACTCTTTGTGCTTTGTTTTACACCACAGAATATTCCTTACACGCACAATTCTACGATACTACATAGATGACTACATACACACAGAATCGTAACCGAATATCAGTAACCACGTACCGTGAGACGTGGATCGCGAAGTAGCTCGGCAGGGGTGAAGGTGGAAGGTGGAAGGTAGAAGGGAAAGGTGGCAAGGAGGAGTATAGAAAGAATAGGATCAGGAGCGCGGGCAAACCTGGACCGTGCTGCGGAAAAGATGAGAGCCGAGTCCCTACCTGGGGACTAGCCATCACAGATCGGCCCTCGAGTCATTAGTGTACTCGGATGCTAAGGGGCATTGTGTATAGTGATTACCTGCGGCGTTCTATTATTATGCATCACTTGGAGCGATGAGGTGTGTTGTTTATGGTGATTGCTTATGTGGGGCGGCTAGTGTAAGGCGGTATAATTAATATCTGCGGGAGCCTGCGCTATCCTACATTTAAACTTTTGTTTAATTTGTTTTAACTCCGTTGTAACCATTCCTAAATAAATACACGAGACGTGTGAATGTAACACATTACATTGAATTCACCGCCGATCAACTGAGATCGCCGATCACCTTCTTGGCTTCCTTCATGAGCCACCACTCGTAACCGCGGTTGTAGTTAGCATCATGTTCTGTATGCATGTGTGATGCCTCCACCCCATCAGAGCTCTGGCCATCTCCTCCTATTTCGACTTTTAGGATTTTTAAAGAGGCACCAAAGTTTGGCTGAAAGATTTGCAATATTTCTGATATTATAACCGTGTACTATTAGAAGTGAACAAAGTCACGCGTTAGTATAAATAGTTGCTCTGCAAGATACTTTTTTAGACATGGCAAATATAATTTAGATACAATTAGAGCGGCACTAACTTATTTTGATATTGTCTAGTTAGTTTAAACCAAAACTATTAATTTAACAGGAAGTCATTAAATGATACACGTTTTTTCTTTAATTTCAAAGTATTATTCTAGACATCTTTTCAAAAATACGGAAGAATCATTAGAAACACACCTACCTTAAACAGGAAATCTAAGATTTGGTTTCGATACTCTTCAGGATAGTTGATCAAAAGCTTAGACGTCGCCTGAAAGAAAACTTTACCTCGTTAACGTAATTACCTGCTTACCTGCATACCATACCCGATATCGGCCACCCATACAACTATGGTAATGGCAAACATCTCAGAAAAAAACCCTAAATTGAGATGGATAATTATTGAATGTTCCTTTACGGTTACAGTTTGCGTAGTGAATGGGATATCTTACAAACAAGCTATAAATAGGTTCGTATGAGTCATTTACTACCAAGTCGTCAGCTGCAACCAGGTAGTAGTGCTTATTTATGCCACGCTGGAATCGCAGGTAACGATTCCCAGCGTTATAGCATTCCAATAACTGAGATGCAGAAATAAGGAGACATGAATCATTGCTCTCAACCTCAGTTTGACTAGGTAAACATGCATTGTTTATGCCGAGAGAGTTATGCCTGTTATGGCATCCTGAAAACAGTGGTGAACATGCCACACCATCATTAACACTGATAATTAATAATAATTAATAAAATTAGAGGCCCCTTCCTTGGGCGGCTCTTGTAAACACATCGACCTTGAAGGAAAAACAAACCCACGACACCAGACCCATTTGTGCAATCAGTGAAGAGCCTTGTCAACTGATCACAGTCTGTTTTGGTCTCTCTAGTCAGTAACAATTATCACAAAGTGAGAAGAAAAATGTTAACAGCATCCTTGATATACACTCAGATTAAGTTGGCACCCACCACGTACAGATAATTGAAGGATTTCACAGGATCTTCTGTGTATTGCATTCAGCACTTTCATTAAAAAATTCCATAGATATTGGAGATTCTTTGGATGAAAGGATGTATGCTCATGTAGAATGCCTTTTCAACGGTGATTAAAAACAGGTCTCTTTCCGAGAAAATGGTCAATGACCATTGACCCCTTGCCACCACCACGTTGCAAAGATGAAGGGATTAAAGAACAAATTCTATAGAACAATTGTATTTTATATAGAGGATTGTAACTGATACTATGTACCCATTCTTTTGTTCCATGTGCAGACCGTGATCATTGTTGACCGCAACTAATTCCAAGACAGCGGACTTAACAAAGAGACAGGGTTCTTATTTATGATCACAGTCTTCTCTTTTGTTTCATTGCAGTTCAAATAGCAACGAACATCAAGGTTTTCACTCAGGGGGCAACTGGACTCATCTCATGCCTACGTCGGACATTCATCACCTTCGGAATCGGAACTAACTCCACTGGGGGAGTCTTAACTAACTCCACGGGGGGAGTCTCTACTAACTCCACGGGGGGAGTCTCTACTAACTCCACGGGGGGAGCCTTAACTAACTCCACGGGGGAATCTTAACTAACTCCACGGGGGGAGTCTTAACTAACTCCACGGGGGGAGTCTCTACTAACTCCACGGGGGGAGCCTTAACTAACTCCACGGGGGGAG
>NW_014577324.1:254734-258280 GCF_000485595.1 Priapulus caudatus | reverse complement strand
AAAAAATTCTATAGAACAATTGTATTTTATATAGAGGATTGTAACTGATACTATGTACCCATTCTTTTGTTCCATGTGCAGACCGTGATCATTGTTGACCGCAACTAATTCCAAGACAGCGGACTTAACAAATAGACAGGGTTCTTATTTATGATCACGGTCTTCTCTTTTGTTTTATTGCAGTTCTTAACTAACTCCACGGGGGGAGTCTTAACTATCGTCGACATCCAAAATGGGGGCTGGCCCGAACTGCACCAACTGACGCCCCAAAGCGGGATTAAACAAGGGTAGACGCCTATAGCTCCCCTGTATCTCCTCGTCGAGCGGATCATACAGCTCCAGATGAGGCGGGGTATGCTTAACTACCTTATCCGCCACGCGTAGCAAATTCGCATGCAACGGAAAGTGAACCACTGGCGAAGAGTCTACCAAAAGCCTGACATAGTACGATCTGCGATCAAAGTCAACACTAAGACCCGACAAATTACAAAAATCAATGCCCAGTAGCACGTCAAACGGTAACTCCTCTACAACGAAAAAACGATGCGAAAACTCGCGCTCAGCGAGACGGAACTTGAGTTCGTTGAGCCCACTAGACCACTTGGCATTACCAAAAACCCCCCTCAAAAGGTTCTGAGCCTGCAAAGGCTTCTTTCCTAAAGTCTTAACCAGGGAAGAGCTGACCAGGGAGATCCTAGCTCCTGTATCTATCTCCGCTGCCACAAACGTGTCGCCAATCCCAACTGCAATAGTGGGTTCTGGTGCATTTTCCCGCTCACTCTCAGCCGGTAACAGAGACGAAGTCTGCACGAACTTCACTGACCTAAATGGCGTAGGCTGCGTATGCACCCTAGCCCTGTCAAATGACGGGCAATCTTTCTGCAAATGACCCGGCATCTCACAACAAAAACATACCACATTGTAGCTCTGCCTAGTGCCTGCCCTAGCGTTTCTAACTGCAGGTCTGTCTCGAGTTGGTACAGCCTGTTGAGGGGCGGAGTTGTTGCCTCTATTAACAAAGTCCCTATGCATCGGCGCGAAACTATCGTTATGATATCTGAGATCCTCGCGCCGGACTATCATAAAGTTGTTTGCAAGCTGGCCAGCATGTGCCACAGAAACCACTTCGGCCTGTTGCAAATAGTGTCTGAGATCGTCATTACGTATTGTATACATGAACTGATCAATAAGCACTGTCTCCAAAACCCTATAAAATTGTGCATGTCGCAATAGATCCTGAGGAGGTTTAAGCCACCTGTGAAAATAGGTTTGCAAACGCCCTGCAAATTCCTGAAATGTTTCATCCAATGATTTACCAGCAGCCCTAAAGTTAAAGGGACAGTAGCCTCTAGGATTTTACTGCATACAACTGTAAGTACTTAAATTACTGTATAACAAATCGTCTATACCCACACGTATTTGTTACCAGATACCTAATTTAATTGTTATAATTATTTACACATCATCGCTATAAAATTTGAACGGCGCCATGACACCCGCGACCGTGCTGCCACCCCGAAAAAGTTGCGTATTTGACAATTTATTTTGCAGGTTACAGACCGAGGGCTAATCACAAAAGTGCAATTATATTTATACCTAAATGCTATTTAACCGAACAATATTCATTTTAGGGCAAATTTATCAATATTATAACTGAAACTATATATGTCGTTTATAATTAAGATATATTACAATCCTTTTGCTTTTAAATGAATAAATAAGAAACACCCTCGGTCTGTAGCCCTTGGCTGGAAAGTGGTTTTGCGCAACTTATCAGATCGTGCGCTTTGAGTGGCGCCACCGTCGTTGTAATCAAACTGTAGTCGTTAGTTTTAAAACATTTTTTAATAAAATTTCGAATGGTGATTGAACCATGAAACTTTTTATGTAGCGTAATTATAACCTAAATTCGCTGAAAATAACCCTAGAACCTAGAGTAAACTCTCCCTTTAACTTTATAGGTTTCTGACCTGTCGACCTGTCGACCAGGTCTATCCTGTCGACTGTGCAAAAATGTAAGGGTTGATCCTTACACGAACGGTTCTCCTGGTCATCTGGTGGAATGAAGTGCCCCGAGTCAACCCCGGGCGGTCCTTATATACGTTCACTGCCGTGGCCTCGGCAGGCTTGCAGTGAATCCCGTGTCGAAGCCTGTATGTGAATCCTGTAGAATGGCTTCGGTCCGTATCTGGCAGTGTTGACCCCTTACAGTGTACCCTAACCCTAGCCCTAACCCTAACCTTAACCCTAAACATACCTTATATAAAAATCTAGATAGATCCAAAGATAGAGAACATGGGTCCCAATAAAACCAATGTGCTTGGCTAATACCCTGACCTTAACCCTAACCCTAATCCTAACCCTAACCATAACCCTAACCAAAAATATAATCAATATAATCAATAATATTGATGTAAATGACTTTGGTTTTATTGGGACCCATGTTCTCTATCCTTGAACCGTTGTGGGCCGTGTTGATTCTGCTCAATCATAGTTTGGGACCACGGATTTTATTTATAATTATAATATAAATTATATAAACAAACTACAAACAAACGAGTACTGAGTAGGCCCTAGGCCTATGCCTAAGACTTATAATACTAGTAATAGTCTAATAGTAATACTAATAATAGTAGTACTTTGAAAAATTGGTCCTACCCCGCCACCACTTATTGCTCCGATTCCGTCGAATTTCCTTCCTACACCCGGTGAATCATCAACTGTATACGCATCAATTTCATATACAGTTATCAAAAATACGATTACTATTAGTATGGCGTTACGAAACCCACACGAGTTTTTGACTTTCAATAATAACATGTTGTAAAACACATGTACAGTTACGTACGTCAACGTTATAAACAATTTACAACTAAACAAGTATGTTAGTATACATCCTGGTCATCCATTCATGTGCACACAATTGTGACGTCACTTCAAACGTTGTATCAACACTCTACGCCCACTATATCTGTCAACCAATCACAACTTTCTGCGTAAATTATGTGCGCAATCATAAATCTTTATAAAAAAATTTCAATTTCATTCTCAACCAAGTGTAGTTTAAATCGTCAATAGCCTAATTAATTCAGTTATTATGAAGGAAATTGCAGACAGGGATATTTACTAGAGAATTATACATAGAAGGTATAACGGATATAAGGTATAACTGTTCGACATACGCGAACGCAGGACACGTACGTTACATTATATATTATGTGTTGTCATGATATGTCATGTTCTGATACTTGCCGGTGCCCTGATATGGAACATAGGTAGTGATGCATCTGCATGAAACTACACTAGCTATATCGACGTTAAAGTTCTATTACGGTTTTATTCACTATAGCCCCAGACCACTACGCCAAACGGACTCGATCCTTTGCTGACGCTGAGGGTGGTCGCTGCAAATGTACTCACTCCCCGCCGGGGAGAAAATTAACAACTCATCGAGGAACGACATAAAAATAATTGCACCTATACAATACAACACATAACAATTCGATATAATCTTACTATAAATTGGGGATTTTCTGTGTGTGTGTT
>NW_014577324.1:252969-254724 GCF_000485595.1 Priapulus caudatus | reverse complement strand
TAATACTAATACTAATACTAATAGTAACTAATACTTTGAAAAATTGGTCCTACCCCGCCACCACTTATTGCTCCGATTCCGTCGAATTTCCTTCCTACACCCGGTGAATCATCAACTGTATACGCATCAATTTCATATACAGTTATCAAAAATACGATTACTATTAGTATGGCGTTACGAAAACCACACGAGTTTTTGACTTTCAATAATAACATGTTGTGAAACACGCCGGCAACGTTATAATTTATAAACAATGTACAACTAAACAAGTATGTGAGTATACATCTTGGTCATCCATTAATGTGCACACAATTGTGACGTCATTTCAAACGTTGTATCAACACTCTACGCCCACTATATCTGTCAACCAATCACAACTTTCTGCGTAAATTATCTGCGCAATCATAAATCTTTATAAAAAAATTTCAATTTTATTCTCAACCAAGTGTAGGTTAAATCGTCAATAGCCTAATTAATTCAGTTATTATGAAGGAAATTGCAGACAGGGATATTTACTAGAGAATTATACATAGAAGGTATAACGGATATAAGGTATAAGCGGTAAACAGAACGCCACTACCTGGGCCTAGGAATCATTGTATTACCATACTCATTTGTCCCTCTATTAAAACTTGATAGAATAAATTTCCCAATAAGGATATAGGACTCTATATACGTCATATGTAGCCAGACGCGTCGGATATATAGTCGCACATCTACTATCAAACTACAAATGAACATGTGCTATCTATTATAAATAGAAAATGGCAAGCAACTATATAAAACGTTTAGAAATTTACTGTTTGACATACGCGAACGCAGGACATGTACGTTACATTATATATTATGTGTTGTCATGATATGTCATGTTCTGATACTTGCCGGTGCCCTTATATGGAACATAGGTAGTGATGCATCTGCATGAAACTACACTAGCTATATCGACGTTAAAGTTCTATTACGGTTTTATTCACAATAGCCCCAGACCACTACGCCAAACGGACTCCTTTGCTGACGCTGAGGGTGGTCGCTGCAAATGTACTCACTCCCCGTCGGGGAGAAAATTAACAACTCATCGAGGAACGACATGAAAATAATTGCACCTATACAATACAACACATAACAATTCGATATAATCTTACTATAAATTGGGGATTTTCTGTGTGTGTGTCCGGCTATACGTTTCCGCACCGCTCAACGGATCCTCTCCAAACTTGGTCGGAACATTCTACGATCATGACACGTTGCATGGGTTTTTTTTTCTTCACAGTTTTATTTTTTTCACATTCCACGTTCAAAAACATTAAAAAAGTGGGAAATTTTTGCACCGAGAGCGGGGCAACGTCACAACACGAAAACACATTGGCAATGTAAAAAACAATGTATAACCAAAGGCGCTCCATCTAAGATTTTCTAAGTGGCTCCATCTAATCTAACCAAAAAAATGTTATACATTGTTTTTACATTGTTTCTTAAATGGAGCGCATTTCCTTATGGACCACCTAACGGGCATGGACTAGTACAATATAAGCCTCGTTCACACGATACCTCGTATTTATGAAATACTGTATTTGCGAAATACCGAATCTGAGACAAATACGCGACCGAGCGTTCACACGCTGATTCGCGGCTCCAGAAATGCCGTATTTGCGACCTGCGAGCTGCTTTAGTACACTGGAAAAAAAACATTGCGTCGTGAAGTAATATAAGCTTTAAGCCGCGTTCACATGCACGTAGCAAGAAATCCGGTGTTTA
>NW_014577324.1:238016-252944 GCF_000485595.1 Priapulus caudatus | reverse complement strand
TAAACACCGGATTTCTTGCTACGTGCATGTGAACGCGGCTTAAAGCTTATATTACTTCACGACGCAATATTTTTTTTCCAGTGTACTAAAGCAGCTCGCAGGTCGCAAATACGGCATTTCTGGAGCCGCGAATCAGCGTGTGAACGCTCGGCCGCGTATTTGTCTCAGATTCGGTATTTCGCAAATACCGTATTTCTGGAGCCACAAATCAGCGTGTGAACGCTCGGCCGCGTATTTGTCTCAGATTCGGTATTTCGCAAATACCGTATTTCATAAATACGAGGTCTCGTGTGAACCAGGCTATTATCACGGCAAAGTACTCATCTGTCAAAAGAATGGGCGAGCGTGTCTCCTCAAAAAATGGCGCGCTGAATCGCAGAGAATGAATAAAATTTGTGTAGCATATTCGCAGCTAGCTGCTGCCAATGTGTGATAACAGTGATGCCATCATTGGTACATGCAACGTGCATCTATCGCACTTTGATCTATACTTCGGCACTGTTTATGAAGTTTGCCGTTGTTTCCTGGTTGCCATTTACGATGGATCCTTGCTCTTTGTACAGCTTCCTGTAGCAGCTATAAAAAAAAGAAGATCCGTCATAATTTGGATTGCTTTTGTAGCCTCCATGCCAGAACCTGATACCCAGAGCGGGCATGGAGGTACATCCCTACCCCTTGCCAGAAAAGCTTATGTTAGCCACCCATCGGGGGAAAATCAGTAACTCGTCAGGGCGATTGCGTGCACATACACGCGTGCGTGCACGTACGTGCGGCAGCACCGGTGCATGTACTAGTAGTGTGCGTACTCGTCCATGCATATTTTGCACGCGTGCGCGAGCTCACGCTCTTAGCACGGTTGTAAGAGGAAGGAGAAATCGGGTGGGCAACCCATCAGATAGTCCAGTGACCCCGTCGCATCACCGCCATCCCGACACTGCGCATGCGCACAGGTCTGCGTGGGTTCTCATGATCAGACACAAGCGAAGTGAATCTGCTACGCGACACCTCAGCTTTTATAGCCACAGCAACACGTGTTAGCTTTCTTGCCTGGCCCGTTCTGTTGCTATTACAATCATCCGTGAGATCTACCTGTGGGTGACAGGAGTGAGCTGATGGCCTGATGTGGGGGGGGGGGGATCAGCCACCACATACCAGTCACGAAGAATATCAATAACTTGTCGGCGAATGATTCCTAGATTCTCCGTAGGAACGCATTTTATATATGCACATAGATAGATAGATAGTCGATGATAAAACGCGATTTTCGCGTTACGGATTTTCGCGTTACGAACGTTTTTTTCCTGAAACGTCTTACTTGCGTAGGCTGGTGTATTACCGTATACAAGGAAATTCATGAATACTATGCGTCTTGTGTTACAATGACAATACATTTTTCACATCAACCTACGCGCGACTATGCGCATTCTTCAATACATGTGTGAAGTTTCGCTTAGAAAATACTGGGCAATCAATCCTTACACAGGGACTGCACACATGATCACATATAAAAAAGTATATGTATGTGATAAGTAATGCTGGGCATGAGCGAAGACGAGCAAATGCGGCTTAGTACTGCTGAAGGGGTCGTTGTCGTATCAGGTACTACATAGATGTACCCGAGGTACATATATGTATACACAAAGTGTACCAGACTTGTACTACAGAAGTGTACCATAACCCTAACCCTAACCCTAACCCTAACCTTAACCATAACCCTAACCCTAACCCTAACCATAAACACAGGGTACATAATTATATGCTGAGAAGATACAGGTACACATATACACAGGTACAGATATAGGTATACATATACGTACCTCGGGTAGATATATGTAGTACCTGATACGACAAGGACCCTTTCAGCCTTCGTACTTGACATAGAACTACAGGAAATCAATGCTGTTATAATGAGCATTCACATTATCATATATAGGAAGGTATTGTCAGCGGATTTCCTGGTAAATGGCTTGGTGGTCGGAGCCACGGTCACACAACGCACAGTAATACTCTCTAGGTACGCAAGTTCCCTGCGCGTAGAGACGAGCCCTAGCCGGAGACTCGTGATGGAATAAATTCTCAGAACAAGGGGATTGCTTACAGATATACACGAGACTGGGATATTGCAACGAATTTGCCAATCACTTCATCAGGTATCTACTATAGACAGACAGACAGATATATATATATATATATACATAAATAATAGATAGATAGATAGATAGATAGATAGATAGGATAGATAGATAGATAGATAGATAGATAGATAGATAGATAGATAGATAGATAGATAGATAGATAGATAGATAGATAGATAGATAAATAGATAGATAGATAGATAGATAGATAGATAGATAGATAGATAGATAGATAGATAGATAGATAGATAGATAGATAGATAGATAGATAGATAGATAAATAGATAGATAGATAGATAGATAGATAGATAGATAGATAGATAAATTGAATTGATAGATAGATAGATAGATAGATAGATAGATAGATAGATAGATAGATAGATAGATAGATAGATAGATAGATAGATAGATAGTAGATAGATAGATAGATAGATAGATAGATAGATTGATAGATAGATAGATAGATAAATAGATGGCTACTGTTCATTTGCCGTGTTAGAAATTCACCGTAATACCTACTGAGTCATGTAACCAAAACGCATCCAAGTTAATTTATAGCGGAAACGTCTTTGCATGAACTGCTCGTCTCACGTTAATTGGACATTAGTTACTCGATCCCTACATAATTACATCGATATTATTATCGGCATCGTAATTACAGCGTTCTAGTGAAACTGGTTTCATTTTATTAATTAATTTTTTATCAGTAAAAGCACAATCTGGTCTGTTGCTAATTGAACTTATTGCAGGAAATCTTTTCGATATAAGCACGCAGATGGGGCAGAAATTGTACGTGCAAATGTACTCTGATATACAAATCTATGCCTATTTATGCCTATTCGTGATGACAATAAATTACTGTTTTTGTGTTCCAACAAAGTGTTTTTGTGAATCTGACACCGCTGAGATTTTCCGTCAATGTGGTTTACTTCACTCCGTCGCGTAAATTTTATTTGCAGTTGCTATGGTGGTTGCCAAAAGTCTCTACGTGAAATATCTCATGATGTATTTAAAGACGAATTTTGAAACCTTGGTGAATCGTTCAAGTTCAAAATTGGTGCTTCATAGCGTCTGCGCTCGAGTAATGTTTCAACGTCCGCAAAAGGGTACAATTTTCACCTGTTTTTCAGCGACGAAAATGCTTCAACAAGCATTCATCACACTCTCAAAGTTTCTAGAAGTACGACTTGGGTTTGCAAAGTAATTTCTAATTTCGTAAAAACTCAATATCGTTTCCCCCGAATAACAACGATTTCTACAAACGCGAGAAAACCGGCGAGATTTGCGCACGCGCGTCGCTGAGTTAGTCCGTGTTGCGCTATTGCACCGATAGAGGCGCGCGCGTCGCGTGATTGCGTGGGTAGACAGATACTCGGGTGGCTGTTGGCTCTGACGACGACACGTGCGCGCGTTCTCGTGGGCGGTGGCATGTCAGGCAATAAAACCGTGATACTGGCCCATTTCTCTAAGAACCAAGCAGCGAGCTACTCGGCAACGCAGCGCTTTCCTCGTCCTGTCTCTTCGTAGTAGTATAGCGTGCAGCGCTCGCCCTTAGGACAAGAGTTGCTGAAAGTAGCACACGAGACAACAGGTACGTACCGGAATCGTATGTATTTCCTCATGTGCAATTAACTGCGATGTTTAACGTTTTTAATTAATCACTACGACTTTGCATCGATAAAAATGCTGATGTTTTACATTCGGGTTCATCACGAATTTGCATTGATAGCATTTTTCAATTGCAATATCTCGCATTTGTAAATATCACGAGTTCGTATGCGTAAGATTTTTTCAAGGTTGTGTTCTATCACGAGACAAATTGATAGCAGGTATCTTCCACGAACTGATGCATTCTCAAGTGCTACTAACTAAACGTAAATGAAGCGAAATGATAAGACAAATTTATCATGTTTGATATATGATATATAGAGCGATAATGCCCATACACCATTAGCCTCTCTCAGCTATATGGTTGAATATATCGATGTAAATTCCGATCTCTTGCGAAAGATTTGATAAGACTATAAGAGAGCGTTCATTTTTTCATGTTAGTGATATGTAGTTTCCAGCGTTGGATTGCCGATGTGCGCGCCTCTGTGTAAAAAGTGAGGTTAACCAGTTGAAACCGGAAAGTAGACGTATAATATAATATATAATAATATTATATTATATATAATATATGTATATATTATCTTATACGTCTACTTTATGTGCTTGTAAAATTATATATATAACGCTGCTAACTGCTCACGACGCGGGGAAATTCTGAGAAATGTTTCCATTACAATTTAATTAAGACTACCTACACTGCCCACATTTTGCCTAATGTAGGTCTTTTAAATGTTGAACATCCTGTTGTTAATGCGCAATCCTAACTACATGATAGTATAATATATAGTATATTATATATATATAATATAATAGTATATACAGAGTAGATAATTGAGGTAATCCCGGTATTACTACTCCTGAATAAATGGATACTATATATAAATGTAGAAGAATAGAATATCGTGTCAAATTTTAAGCAGCAAGCCTTCGAGAGTATCTCTCTTCATCAGGCTATGCAATGATATATATATATATATATATATATATATATTAGAATGCAGGAGAGCAACGTGTATTTTCTGGTTCCGTGAGCAATCATTGCAACAGATATTTACTCTATTTACGCCCTGCGATGAGGAGCGCGATAGCGAATCTATAATATCAATGTTCAAACACCGGTGAGAAGAGAAGCGGAAACCTGAACCATTAAGGCTTGCACTGTCGCGTGTCGGAAAAAATCTTGCGTCATTTTGTGCGACTAAAACAAGCGTCGATGTATTTACATAGAAACGAGTTTCCTCGCGCGGGAAGTATTACGAGCGGAGATTGGCATGTTGCATTCGCATTTAGATGAAGTCGACTATATCTATATTGACGTTTACGTATAGAGCTATAGGTTTCAGGACTCTAAGAATGGTGGAAACCTCCCCAGACTCAACGCTTGCTTCTAGGATAATCTGCGTCGAATAACGGCGAAGTGATTCGATGTGATCAGATATGGATAATAGAGATTCACTCTTATGTATTATTCTATCGATTCTATCTATTATCCACTCCAGATGTGATGAGTGTGGGAACTTAAGTAGAGAAAACGTTGCGATTATTTTTCCGTCCGTCACTTTGTGTGAATGTCGAGTGGGGGGGGCGAAAGGCAAGCGAGTCGTCTGTCTGACTTCGGAACGTATATCGAGCATCTAAAGTGACTCTCCTAATCGTGTCAGTTTGTTCTTCCGATTACCTTCTTTATTTAATCAGCGGATTTTTTTTCGCGGAAAACGCATTCGGAAACCGGACCTCTATTAGCGAAACCTGTTTCCACATGTTCGCAGCACGTGGCTTTTCTTTCACGCTCATACACTGAAACACACTGTGGGGCTACTTCCAATTCTTCACGGATTCAGAAATCATTTCGTACACCGACGGATGACCGTCAATGAGATGACTATATATTTCACGAATTCCTATTTTGTATGCATCAAGAGCTGATAATGCGTTATTATCAGCTCTTGTGTGCATCTATAGAGATGACAATATTTGCTGTATGCATCTATATAGATGGCAATATTTGCTGTATAAGGTATATATTGCTTATAACTGACCGGATGTTGGTAATGAGGCAGCGTGAGTCACCGCTACCGTACAGCTAGTCATTCATGTATCAGTAGTCCATTCTCGATGGATTCTCAACGGAAGCGCTTGATGGCTTGTCGACTCTACTTATACTAGTCCAACGATTTCCTCGCCGGTGAAGTAGACCTATATAGCCAATAACGCACAACTCGCAGGGAATCTGTGCTTGGGCTACTTGAGCATGCAGTGTATATAGGCCGCGGCATCTGTTAGTGGATTCCCCCCCTCCCGATATGCCATATCCGATGTATGATCGCCAAGATGTGGTTATTGCATCAGCTTTTTCCTCCACCGAGCGCGTCGTATTTCGTCATCCCAGAAATGACGCCCCCGCAGTGCCATTGTACCACCCCCTCCCCCCGCCGCGCCGCCGTCGGCGTTCCTGAGGCGATTATATTTAACGCCGCATACCATTGGTCCACAGTTTCACAATGACGTCTGACACCCACGCGCTCACGCGATCCTAACGTATATACTCCTGAGCGTGTTGCCGCATGCTGCGGGATTTCCCCCAACGACGCTGTCATTAGCGAGCCATTAGCGTCCCCGCGCGTCAAGGAGTGCCGGCATGGCGATAAATCTCCTCACATATGTATAGAATCGGCAAGCGTGAGCCGGGGCTACGAGGGAAACCCATAAGCACATTCCGCGGAAGCTTCTTAATACGCTCTTGGTACATGGCATGGCGCATCGTGGACTCACTCGCCATAGCGTGCCACGGTGTAGTATAGGTACATGCACCCCGAGGTGGGTTGCTCAGTCGTCTAGATTGAGATTTAGGAAACCTATTATATATATATATATATATATATATATATATATATATATATATATATATGAGTTATACATATCGTCCGTGCAGTATATTGAGGATTCCGCCGCGCGGCGTGTGTCCCAATTTTCTTCGAGCGCGCGGGAAAAAGGCGCGGGCGTACGTCGGTTTTGGCGCCGGCTGGGATCGAGTAAGCAACGTGCCGGCACAGCTGATAAGCTGGCATCTCACCACGCGATGTAAGATGTGCCACCGGGGCAACAACGTGCCGAGGTATTGCGAAATAATCGTGCATGGAACCTGCGGCGGATTGCCACACTTCTCCGGCTGGAATGCCCCCGCCGCCGCCCTCGTCCGTAAATATAGCTCTTGGGAATTGCCAACACCTCCGACAGTCACGTCACGCACGAGTGGTCGGTTCTTCACCCCCACTCACACCCAGCAATTGCTCCGTCGCGAGCACCCGCGCGGCCCGCGTCGTTTTCGAGAACAAAGAATATAAGTTATTATATTAGTATATAATATATAATCATATATAGTATATATATATATAATAGGTTTACTTAATCTCAATCTAGACACTGAGGCCAACCCCACCTCGGCGTGCAATGTAGCTACACTACACCCTTTGGCACGTTATCGCGACGTGAGTCCACGATGCGCCATGCCATACATGCAGGGAGCGTATTAAGAAGCTTCGCGGAATGTTGCTTATGGGTTCCCTCGTAGCCCCGGCTTACGCTTGCCATTCTATACATATGTGAGGAGATTATCCGCCATGCCGCACTCCTTGACGCGCGGGCGACGCTAATGGGCTCGCTAATGACAGCGTCGTTTGGGGGAAATCCTCGCAGCATGCGCCAAACACGCTCAGGCAGTATATACGTTAGGATCGCGTGAGCGCGTGGGTGTTCAACTCATTTGTAAAACTGCGGACCAATGGTATGCGCGTTAAATATAACTCGGCTCAGGAACGCGACGGTCGGCGCGGGGGGTGAGGCGGGTGTACAATGGCACTGCGGGGCGTCATTTCTGGGATGGACGAATACGACGCCTACGGTGGAGGAAAAAGCTGACCTGCAATCAATCACTCCTTGGCGATCATACATCGATATGCATATCGGGGGTGGGGGAATCCACGAACAGAGCCGCGGCCTAATTAATACACTGCCATGCCCAAGTAGCCCAAGCACACAGATTCCGCTGCCGAGTTGCGTGATTGGCTATATAGGTCTACTTCACCGGCGAGGAAATCGATGGACTATAAGTAGAGTCGACAACCATCAAGCGCTTCCTGAGAATACCATCGGAATGGACACACGATACATGAATGACTAGTGCTACGGCTATAACGTGACTCACGCTGGCCTCATTTACAAACATCCCGGTCCATTAATAGCAATATTATACCGTATACAGCAAATATTGCCATCTCTATAGATGGCATACAGCAAATATTTTCATCTATATAGAGCACACAAGAGCTGATAATAACCGCATATCACTCTTGATGCATACAACAGATAGGAATTCGTGAAATTGTAGTCATCTCAATGACGGTTCATCGTGAGTGTACGATGTGGATTTATGATCGTGAAGAATTGGAATGAGCCGACAGTGTAGTTCAGTCGCATGAGCGTGAATGAAAAGCCACGTGCTGCGAAATGTTGGAAACAGGGTTTGCGCATAATAGAGGTCGGCGGTTTCCGAATGCGTTTTCGCGAAAAAAAAATCCGACGATTAAATAAAGATGGTAATCGAAAAAGAACAAACGACAGCGATTAGGAGAGTCATTTAGAATGACTCGATATACGTTCCGAGTCAGACAGACGACTCGACTTGCCTTTCGCCCCCACCCCCACTCGACCCCCCCCCCATTCACACAAAGTACACGGAAAAATAATCGCAACTTTTCTCTACTTAAGTTCCCACACCATCACATTCAGGCGGATAATAGAATAGAATGATAGGAATAATACATAGGAGTGGATCTCTATTATCCATATATTGATCACATCGTATCACTTCGCCGTTATTCGAACGTAGCTATCCTAGAAGCAAGCGTTTGAGTCTGGGGAGGTTCCACCATCATCTTAGACCTGAAAACCGTATAGCTCTATACGTAACACGTCAATATAGATATAGTCGACTCATTCTAAATCGCCGAATGCAACATGCCAATCTCCGCCTCCTACATACATTCCCGCGCGAGGAAACTCGTTTCCTATGCTAAACCAATCACGCTTGTTTTAGCCGCACAAAAATGACGCAAATTTTCTCGACACACGCGACATCGTGCAAGCTCAAATGCTTCAGGTTTCCGCTTCTCTTCTCACCGGTTTTGAACATTATATTATAATTCGCTCTATCGCGGCTCACTCAGTCGCACGGGCGGCCGCTAAATAGAGTAGAATAATCTGTTGGCAATGATTGCCTCACGGAACCAGAAAATACAATGGCTCTCCTGCATTCTAATATATATATATATATATCATAGTATAATTCATATTATATATCATCATTGCATATCCTCGATGAAGAGAATACTCCGAAGGCTTGCTGCTTAAAATTTGACACGATATTTCTATTCTTCTACATTTATATTATATTCCATTTATAATCAGGAGTAGATGAATAGGGAATTCCCCTATTATTACTCCTGATTAATAAAGAGTATATATATATATATATATATATAACATAATATGATATATACTTGCTCATTACACAACAGATGTTCAACAATTGTAAAACCTACATTAGCAAAAATTAGTAGCTTAATTAAATGAAGAAAATCTTCATGCAGAGTCCCCGCGTCCGACCGTAGCAGTTAGCCAGCGATATATATATAATTTTACAAGCCTCAAAAGTTGAGGTTAACCAGTGAAACCGCGAAAGTAGACGTATAAGATATATATATAGTATATATATAGTTAGATATATATATATATATATATATATATATATTTATACCGTCTACTTTCCGCGTTTCAACTGGTTAACCTCACTTTTGTACACAAGGCGCGGCACCATATCGGCAATTCCAACGCTGGAGACAACATATCACTATCATGAAAAAGAACGCTTCTTATAGTCTTATCAAAATCTTGCGCTAATAGATCGGAATTTACATCGCATAATTCAACCATATAGCTGAAGAGAGGCTAATGGTGTGATGGGCATTATCGCTCTATACTTCATATATCACAACATGATAAATTGTCTTATAATTTCGCTTCATTCTACGTTTAGTAGTAGTAGCACGTTCCGAGAATGCATCAGTTCGTGCGAAGATACCTGCTATCATATTTGGTCTCGTGATTAGAACACAAACCTTGAAAAAATCTTACGCATACAAACTCGCTGGATATTTCAATGCGAGAATATTGCAATTGAACAATGCTATCAATGCAAATTCGTGATGAACCCGAAGTGTAAAACATCAGCACTTTTATCGATGCAAATCGTAGTATAATTAAAAACCGGTTAAAACATCGCAGTTAATTGCACATGATAAATACATACGGATCCGCGTACGTACCTGTTGTCTCGTGTGTACTTTCAGCAACTCTTTCCTAAGGCGAGAGCTTCACGCTATACTACTACGAAGAGACAGGACGAGGAAAGCGCTGCTTGCCGAGTAGCTCGCTGCTGGCTTCTTAGAGAAATGGCCAGTAATCACGGTATTTATGCCCTGGACATGCACCGCCACGAGAAGCGCGCACGGTCGTCTCAGGAGCCAACAGGCCACCGGAGTAGTCTGTCTACACCACCGCAATCCACTGCGGACGCGCGCGCCCTATCTGTGGGAAGTAGCGAACCAAGGATTAAGTCAGCGACGCGCGTGCGCCAAACCTCGCGGTTTTCTCGCGTTTGTAGAAATCGTTGTATTCGGTCCGGCGGAAACGATATTGAGTTTTACGAAATTAGAAATTTACTTTGCAAACCAAGTCGTACTTCTAAAACTTTGAGAGTGTGTATGAATCTGTTGAAGCATTTTTCGTCGCTGAAGAACATGGTGAAAATTGTACCCTTTTGCGGACGTTGAAACACTTCATCGAGCGCAGACTTGATGGCACGCAATTTTTGAACTTGAACGATTCACCAAGGTTTCAAAATTCGTCTTTAAATACAGTCATGAGATATTTCCACGTAGAGACTTTTGGCAACCACCATAGCAACTCAAATAAAAATTTACTCGACGGGGCACGTGCAAGTAAAACACACATTGACTGGAAAATCCAAGCGGTGTCGACATCACAAAAACACTTGATTGGAACACAAAAACAGTATTTATGTCATCATCGAATTATGGCATAAATAGCATAGATTTGATATATCAGAGTAACATTTCACGTACAATTGCGCCATTCTGCGGCTTATTCGAAAAGATTTCCTGCAATAAGTTCAATTAGCCAACAGACCAGATTGTCTTTTACTGATAAAAACTTAATTATATAAAATGAATCAGTTTCACTTAGAACGCGAATACCGATGCGATAATAAAATATCAACTGTAATATGTAGGGTCGAGTAACCTAACTGTCCAACATTACTGAGCACGAGCAGTTACAACTGCAAAGAAAGACGTTCCGCTATTGAAAGTTACTTGGATGCGTTTTGGTTACATGACTCGAGTAAGTATTACGCGTGAATTTTCTAACACAGGCAAATGAACATAGCATCATTATCTATCTATCTATCTATCAATCTATCCTGTATCTTACGTATCTATTATTTATCTAAGTCTACTATCTATCTATCTATCTATCTATCTAATCTCTCGATTATCTAGTTAATCCATTCTATCTAATCTATCTATCTATCTATCTAGTCTATCTATCATCATCTATCGTATCTTAATCTATCTATCTATCTATCTATCTATCTATATATTTATCTATCGTATCTATCATTCTTCTATCTATTCTACCTATCTATCTAATCTATCTATCATATCTAATCTATTTATCTATCTATCTATCTATCTATCTATACTATCTTGATCTATCATATCTATCATATCTATCTATCTATCTATCTATCATCTAATCTAATCTTATCTATTATCTATCTATCTATTCTATCATATAATCTATCTATCTATCTAATCTAATCTATCTACTATCCTATCCTATGCTATCCAATCTATCTACTCTATTCTATCTATCTATCTATCTATCTATTTATTTACTGTATAGTATATATATATAATATATATATCTGTCTGCGTCCTATAGTTAATACCTGAGAAGTGATTGGGCAAATCGTTGCAATCATCCCAGCTCGTGTATATCTGTAAAGCAAGTCCCCTTCTTTCGAGAATTTATTCCCATCACGAGTCTTCCGGCTAAGGGCATCGATCTCTACGCGCAGGCGACTTGCGGACCTCAGAGAGTATTACCTTGTGCTTGTGTGAGCCGTGCCTCCGACCACCAAGCCACTTACCAGGAAATCCGCCTTACATATACCTTCCTATATATTGATAATGTGCAATGACTCATTATAAACAGCATGATTTCCTTGTATTCATTCAAGTTACGAAGCTGAAAGTCGGTCCTTGTCGTATCAGCTTACTACATCATATCTACCCGGAGATAGCGTATATGTATACCTATATCATTTACCTGTGTATATGTGGTAAACGTATCTTCTCAGCACGGTATTAATTATGACCCTGTGTTTATGCGTTAGGCTTAGGCGTTAGCGGTTATGGTTTAAGTTAGGGTTAGCTTAAGGGTTAGGTTATGGTACACTTCTTAGTACAAGTCTGCGCTAACACTTGTCGATAACATATATGTACCTGCGGTACATCTGTGGATACCTGATACGACAAAGACGACCCCATTACAGCAGTCACTCAAGCCGCATTGCTTCGTCTTCGCTCAATGGCCCCAGCGATTACTTATCACAACATATACTTTTTTTATAGGTGATCATGTGTGCCACTCCTTGTGTATAAGGATTGAATGCCCAGTAATTTATCTAACGCGAAACTGCACACGTGTATTGAAGAATGCGCATAGTCGCGCCGTAGCTGTTTACGTGAAAAATGTATATGATCATTGTAACACAAGACGCATATATTCATAGAATTTTCCCTTGTATACGAATTACACCAGCCCTTACGCAAGTAAGTTCCAGCGAAAGAAAACGTTCGTAACGCGAAAATCCGTAACGCGAAAATCGGCGGTTTATCATCGACTACTATTATCTAGTGATATATAAAGCAGTTCCTACGGTAGAATCTAGGAATCATTCGCCGACAAGGTTATTTGATCATTTCTTCGTGACCTGTATGTGGTGGCGCTATCCCCCCCCCACATCAGGCATCAGCTCCCTCTTCGATGTCACCCACAGGTAGATCTCACGGATATTGTAATCAGCAAAGAACGGCGCAGGCAAAGAAAGCTAACACGTGTTGCTGTGGCTATAAAAAGTTAGGTGTCGCGTAGAGATTCACTCTCGTGGTCTTGATCATGAGACAAACCACCGCAGACCTGTGCGCATGCGCAGGTTCGGATGGGCGGTGATGCGACGGCGTGTCACTGACTATCTGATGGGTGCCCACCCGCATTTCTCTTCCTCTTACAACCGTGCTAAGAGCGTTGAGCTCCGCGACGCGTCAAAATATTGCATGACGAGTACGGCACACTACTAGACATGCACCGGGCTGCCCGCACTACGTGCACGCCACGCGTGTATGGTGCCACGCAACGTCGCCTATGGACGAGTTACTGATTTCCCCCGAGGGTGGCTAACATAAAGCTTTCTCTGGCAAAGGTAGGATGTACCTCCATGCCCGCTCTGAGTATCAGTTCTGGCAGGGAGTACAAAGCAATCCAAAATTTATGGGACAATCTTCTTTGTTTTTTAATAGCGCTACAAGGAAGGCTGTACAAAGAGCAAGGCATCCCATCGTAAGAAATCCCGGAACAGGCACAACAACAGCAAACTTCAATAAGCGAGTGCAAGTATAGAGAGATCAAAGTCGCATAGCATGCACGGTGTAGCGTGTACCCAATGATGGCGATCACTGTTATCAACACGATTGGCAGCAGCCAGTGCGATTCGGATCAGGACAAATACCCCGGACAATCACCCCCCGGACAATTAGCGCCCCGGAACAAATTACCCCGCCGGACGAATTACCCCCATTCCGAATTAGCCCCCCACTCATTCACCCCCCGGACATTTACCACCCCGGACAAATTACCCCCCCGACAATTACGCCCCCCGGCACAATATTACCCCCGGGACATGCGTTACCCCCCGGACGTAATTACCCCCGGACAATTACCCCCGATCAATTACCCCCGACACTTTACCCCCGCGACAATTACCCCCGGACAATTCCCCGGACAATTACCCCGGACTATTTACCCCCCGCGACAATTACCCCGGACAATTTTACCCCCATGGCATTTACCCCCCATGGCCATCACTCCCGAAATCAGCCCTCTGGACAAGTTACCCCCCGCGACATTTACCCCCGACAATATACCCCCGACATTTACCCCCCGGACAAATACCCCATTCCCATTGGCCCCCCATGCCATTCACGCCCCAGCGGAATTTTACCCCCCGGACAATTAACCCGCGACAATTATCCCCGGCACATTATGCCCCGGACAATTACCCCCCGCCGGACAATTACCCCCCGCGACATCGCCGTGCGTGCGTGGTCGTGCAGCTACACGGTGTGGCATGTGTGCGTGCGTGCGTGACGTGCGTGTGTGCTGCAGATACACGTGCGTCGTCGTGCAGTGCCATGCATGCACGTAGACGTGCCCCGTGCGTGCTTGGCGCCGTGTCTGCGGCTGTGCACGTACACGGCGTGCATGCGTGCGTGCGCATTGTGCACAGTACACGTGCGTGGCATAGTGTGTGCGTGCGGTTACGTACACGTGTGGTGCGTTCGTGCTGAGTGCGTGTGTACTAAACGTGCGTGCTCTGCGTGGTGCGTGTGCTTTGTATCGAACAATATCAGCATCTGCTTGCCCAACCTTAAACTGCCGATAGTCGCATATGACGTCAATTGTATATAAACATGAAACATCGCTATTAGATTCAGGGAGGGTAAATTCCGGGGTAATGTCCGGGGCTAAAGTCCGGGGTAAATGTCCGGGTAAATGTCCGGGGGTAATTGTCCGAGGTACAATTCCGGGAGTAACTGTCCGGGTCAGGAATCGGCATGCCCAGGGGGTAAATGGATGGGGTAAGTTGTCCGGGGGTAAATGTCGGGGGGTAAAATCTCGGCGTAATTGTGCCGGGGGGAATTGTCCCGGGTGTAAGTCCCGGGGTCGTGAATGCAATGGGGGCAAATGGATGGGGACGTTC
>NW_014577324.1:233916-237991 GCF_000485595.1 Priapulus caudatus | reverse complement strand
TCAGGAGTTAATAAAGACAATTTGTCTTTATTAACTCCTGATACTTCTTGTATAGACTGCATGACGTGTGGACTAGCTGACGTGTGAAAGTGAATCCGAAGCGCATTGCGAAATAGGTTAATTATGCAATACTCGATTGAAGGCCGCCGATGGCGACGGCCTCGAGATTTTTCGATGACGTATATATACATATAAATCTTCTCAGACTTCTTATTTTCAGATCTTCTATCTCAAGCACTCGCCCGCTTGCTGCTTGTCGTATACTCGAAACTTGAGACGGTCGCTGTTACGAGATAGTTTTTTCGCCCCATCCTAATGCCTTTCAATCCGGAAACCTCGTTCTGATATAATCCAGAGCTAATAATACGAGTATTAGGTATTAAGTACCTTATCAGTAAAAGGTATAGTAAAAAGTTATTTTAACTAGTTACTAGTAACTAGTAACTAGTTAACTAGTAAAAAAAATAGTACTAGTACTAGCACTACTAGTACTTAGTTACTAGTTACTAGCGAACTAGCAAAAAAATTAGTAAAACGTACCTTATTAGTAAACCTAAGTACCATTAGTAAACGGTATTATATTAACTCCTGACATAATCGAGCAACGGTGCGTTCCCTCGCTGTTCGTCCGCGCGCATCCAGGGCGCGGAGCAGCGCAAATAAAAAAAAATCGACACACCCACGATCACCGTCTTCCGATGTAGCTCGCATTACGTCTCCGTGACCGATTTCATTATGGCGTCCACCGCTCCTAACACCTCCTCCCCTAACAACTCCTCCCCATACACCACGGCGCCATTCCACTTACGCTGCCAGGGTCTATGTCTCCCTGCATGGGTACTGCCGGAACGTACCCTGGTAACTATCTGATATGGTTAGGGTTAGGGTTAGGGTTAGGGTTAGGGGTAGGGTTATGGTTAGGGAGTAGGCGTAGGCGACTCCCTAGACTCGTTAGTGGGGTAGGCGAGGTACGGTCCGGCATATTAGATAGTACCAGGGTACGTTCCGGTATACCGGACCGTACCCAGGGTACGTTCCTGCAGTACCCAGGGAGACATATAGACCCTGCAGCTTCATTTACAGCTACCGAAGTAAAACACTCGGCGTGTGTTTGCCAATGTCGCGAGATATGTTTGCACGTGAGTATCGGGCGGATACTAGGTGCATGTGGTCGTTACGACGCGCGGCAACGTCTCCACATATCGCTGAAGCAAATACAAACACAGTCCGTCACAATGTAACGATTTCGAGAGGAAATTGTATGTGCTGCACGGTCACCAGCGAGCGATTGCATACGGAACGAAGGTGGAATCAGATTTCTTTACGCACACCTGTGGCACGACGAGATAATCATAGCGACACGGGTTGTCTGTGCGTCCTTTAATGTTCGATTGCGAAACAGTTAGCGTGCCAGGGCTGTATATAATAGTATAGCTATATATGTAATAATGTCATAATATACCATGGCCAGTGGCGCCCACAGGTCTTAAGAAAGTAGAAGCACAGAAGGATAAAATCCTCAGTGCTAATAAAAAGCAAGCGCCGTAGGCGCGCTGCATGCTAGGGGGTCTGGGGGCATGCCCCCCTTGAAAATTTTTGAATGGTAGACGTCTGGAGATGCAATCTGGTGAGTCTTGCGAGAGAGATTTAGGAACAAAAAGTAGGAACAAAATTGTTTAACCCAAAATTTACTAATGTTACCGTGTAACGTTGGAATGAAGATATAAATTCAAACTGTGCTTCCAGTGCTTCTATCTGCGGGCGCCACTGACCATGGCTATATAAAACGTAATGAAAGACATATAAGTAGCTTTTCGCTCTACCCGCAAAATTCCCCTATACACGCACATATACGGCTTCCAAGCCATTAGCATTTCCCACCCCATTACCATTACCATTAGCCATTTCCAGCCAGCTTCCATCTAAGCTTGTCGTAAAACCAAAACTCAATATTGCCTATATGTATACCTATACTATACTATACTATACTATACTATACTATACTATACTATACTATACTATACTATACTATACTATACTATACTATACTATACGTTATTATATAACAATAATATTATATTATGCATGATATAGTGGGGATTTAATAATATCGGGAGTGTATAATAGAGATCTCTATAATACACTCCCGATATCATAGCATGTAACTTTTCTGTCTGACCGTAACATTCCACTACGTACATAGATGTACGTATAGCTCTCTCACAAGGCACATATCAAGAGTCAAACGCTGTTGTCAACCTCGTTAACATCTCTGCATGTTTGATTAATTCTGTTCCTATAACAATTAATTATCCTGACATCCGTTCAATTAATCGAAATCAGCATTGATTCAGTGATAGATAGCTTAAGTACGTACAGTGAAATGAGCATGGATGCGAATAAAAATTCCATTTGGGAGCATAATTTCCCTTTTACGTAGGTATACCTGCGTGACATGAGAACAATATGACACCGAAAATTATTTATCGCTATAAACAGCGCGGTGGCTTCGTACAATATCGCTTATCGGAGTAGATAGAGAGGTCCTGTCATTTAAGTCGACTATATTAAAGAACTGATGCGATCAGAGAAGCGCGACAGTTCCTGTGTCTCTCATCATGTTTTGTGAGCAATCTTCTCTATAAGCTCGCACCGCGGAAACATGAAGCTGACATAGTGACGCTGTGAACATGATGCGATCTTGGCAAGAAGCATTATTTTCTTCTTTCATTAGCGTGATGTGTATATATATATATATATACGTGGGGTTAGGCCGTGCCATGTCACTCATACATCATAGAAGAGCGCGGTATCGACCCGGCGACACAACCCCTTGCCAGCTATACATGATGTCTGTTCTAACGCCGCTCGCTCTTCTTCCCATACATATTACACAGATATTCGTAGAAATATGGCAAAAGTTGAGAGTTGTTTGGTCTTCCTGGCCGTCGCCGTCGGAGCCGCGCTGGCCAGAGGCGTAGATTCTACCAGCTATCAGCAGCAGCAATACGACCACAGGCCAGATCAGGTGAGTTACACTGTGCGCGATCGTATATCGAATAATAACTTATAGAATATCTTCTTGTAGAATATAATTATATTAAACGCATTGTCGCTAGATGTTGGTGAGGGCCAGGTGCTAGCCCGTTGTCCGTAACAAAATTATTCTTAACATTAGTCTTAACGTTGACTTTTTTTCGTCGACTGGGAAGATATATACAGTGCGTGTGAGAGTCTCGTAACTTTCCCATATTATGCTTCTGTCCACGGTCTACGAGATAACAGAGAATATTGGGACTAACGTTACGAGTATTTCTGTTTCTGAAAACGGACCCCAGCGATTCGGTGAAGGAGTTTAATTACCACGCGCACAGAAAGCTGAGATTAGGAAAGTCTAGTGCTAATCACAGGGGACCACGCAAGAGCTGTCTGTGTGCACTCCTCCAGGACCCGTTATCAGCAAATATCATAAATGAATATGACCATCGTAAATTCTAAATGCGACGAATATAAGACAATCTTCCCGCGCCGCACGTCACGCGGCAAAACTCACATGAGATTTATGAAGTCATGAAGTCACGATGATTCTGGGAACCTGGCTAATCCAGGTCAGAGTGAGCGCGCCAAGCTGTTCTGTATTACGTCTCAAACATTATTCGCCCACTCATCGCCATCTCTGACGCGTACAATTAGCTCAGGGCACGTCGACACACGCGGCTTACTTTGATGTCTGTCGAACATTCAAATAAACGTCGTGCCCGACAATAATTCACCACCCAGTTGACTCGTGATAATCGAATATCATGGTCATCGTGATTTTCACGTGATTATTCTTTTTTCTCCGGAAAATATAACCGACGTGCGCGACGCCCCGATATATTATTTTAATATTTATAGCGATCTCCGTAACTTAATGTGAATTTCATGTCAATTGAATTAAGTAAGTAAATAAATAATGAATGAATGAATGAATGAATGAATGAATAAATAAATAAATAAATAAATACACACATATATATATATATATATATATATATATATATTGTTATATATATATATATATAACTAACAAGAG
>NW_014577324.1:222944-233526 GCF_000485595.1 Priapulus caudatus | reverse complement strand
AGAATTAATGGCGATTGTGTTTGTGTCGAGCGTTTTGTTACATCGAATTCACCGGCAAATTAGGGAGTATAAAGAAGGGATATACGCATGAAAAGTAGATTGCATAGTCATGTGATGCACTAAAAACATTAATGCCTGCTGTTGGGGGCACTATGCTCTCATAGTGTTGCTGAGGGAAGGAATAGTGCCCGAGCGGTAGCGAGGGCACTATTCCGTCCCAAAGCAACATTATGAGAGCATAGTGCCCCCAACAGCAGGCATTAATGTTTTTAGTGCATCACATGACTATGCAATCTACTTTTCATGCGTATATACCTTCTTTATACTCCCTAATTTGCCGGTGCATTCGATGTAACAAAACGCTCGACACAAACACAATCGCCATTAATTCCAAAATCTTACGTGGCGCCCAGACGCAGGAGATTCGTGACGTAAACACAATGCGTTATAATAACAATGCGTCGCGCAAGCGATAGTGCCCGCTAAGGCGGTCACTATCTCTTCATAATGCCTGCTGCGTTATCCAATGAGATTGCAGCGATTCATCACGTCATGCACTAATGTTCCATAAGCAAATTGTTCTAAATATTTCGTATATGCACGTGGCGATGACGCGCGTGCAAGTGGCGCGAATATCTCGTTAAAGACACTCAAACGGGCGGGACGCTAGCATAATTGGACTGACGGAATGTCACAACTACACGACAAGACCCATTTTACTTCTAATGCTTTCTACACGTCCACGAGGCATCTAGCTAATTGTGTGCATAATGCAAATTATTGCACTCTAGTGCCGAATTTCACCGGGAAAAAAATGCAAAAAAATGCCTTTTCTAGAAACCAAATAGTGCAACAATTTGCGGAGGCTTACTGTTGTATGCCTCGGCTCCTATACGAGACACTCTCTACTGTTCTTGTGTTTCGTCTAAACAATAAGCAGTGAAATGAAAGACGGGGTGTGTGGTGGGGCTTAATGTTCTATAATAATGTTCTATAATGCTCCATAAGCACAATGATCTAAATATTTCATATATACGCTTAGCGATGACGCACATGCAAGTGGATCGAATTTCTCGTTAAAGGCACACTAGTATAATTGGTTACGTGAGAAGATACCCAAGAACTGTCGTCATCGTCGTGACTGAAATGATAAATAGCAGAATAAATGAGCCAGCATTCGTATCCGTATATGACTATCGCGTCACTCACGTCTTGCTAAACGCTGCGCTATGGGAATGTTGTAGGCGAATAGCTTTTGAATGGCAGATCACAAATTTTATGAGGAGATACACTGCGACATAGTTATATTGCAAAAATGTCGTTTAATTCCATTTTTCCAAATCCAGCTTCAATGTATGTATAAATTTTTCGTTGATATCTAACCCATTTTCGCGGTCATCTTAGCATCCCGCCCTTTTACAATATTTCTGCTTACCGCTCGTCCAGTAATAAGGAAATCAAGTAAAACGCCACGAGAAAACGCCCACGTTGGAAGGTACTCGGCTATAGAGGAAACATCACAAGAGCAAACAAATGCAATGCACCTTCTTTAACCTGCCAGTAAATATCGACTGATCGAATCGTGTTCATAATAAACATGTGATAATAAACCCAAAGCCTCATCTTCCAACTCCGCGCACAATATCACCGCTACCGTCTTTTCCCGCCACAGGTTTGCCGGCTAGGATTTTCATGTGGACGGGGCATCACATAGAGGTAGAGGGAGGCGATGTGCGGCTACTCTGTAGACACTCTGGCTTCCCCCAGGCAAAGGTGACATGGTACGGGCCAGAGAATAACCTCGTCGGTCACAAGCCTAGCGGAAAATATAAGGTAAGATGTCGGCCAAGCACTGCCCACGCAACGCTCACATAAGCTGTCAGTATATCCAATATATGTGTGAATTATTATGTAACCTGTCTATATATTTAATGATAATATATATATATACCGTATGTTACCTCCATATACTAGAGTAGATCATAGCAAAAATGTCATTCTGAAATTAGATTTAAAAAAAGATGTAACAAACCAGTTGGTATTAGCTACTCTTGTTATTATCAATATATCGGTTCATATGTTACTCACTTTCCATTATAGTTTATAGGAATTTCCCCCTTTCAATTAAATTTCCTGTTCATGCGACAAGGCGCATACCATGTGAGAACTAACCCGTAATAGTAGGTAAATGTCACACACAAAAACCCCCCAACCGAACAGTTTTACCACCTGGCATCCTACACTACATGCAACTCGGTGCAATGCACGCAATCAAATAAAACTCGACATGTCATACGAGATTATAATTACAGTAATACACGCCCCTAATTGCAGATAATGAGAAATGGAGACCTGGTCGTTAGCCACAGTTCGTGGCTGGAAGACATGGGGGAGTTCAAGTGCGTGGTGTCTAACCCGTACGGCAGAGACGAGGCATCCACCTTCTTTTACCCTGCCATGGTAAGCACAGCACCATATAATAATAATAATAATAATAATAGTAATGATGATAATTATTAGTACTATTCCTATTACTATTGCTGTTGTTGTATGATTTAATCATTAAATCAAATTAATTTAATTAATATTTAACATTTATATTTTTTACTAATATATACTACTTGTACTTACTACTTATATTTCTACATGTTCTTTTCACTAACTGCAAACCGAGATCATAGAAAATGTATGTAAATTAGAGAGGGAACCCCGTAGAATAGCTAGGGAGGGCCACTAGCTGAAGAGAAGGAACAATCGGTGAAGCCTCATCATGATGCCTCGCGCACTCACGTCTCTCTTCTTTTCCTCTTTTTCCTCCCACGTGCAGGCTGACGATTCGGAAGGCTTCTGAGAGCCCGAACAGTCGACCATCCAAGTATTACTGAACGCCAAGAGTCGGAGAGAACGTGAAGAACTCATGCTCGAACACTAGGGGGCAGCACTATCGGTACCTCGTTCGCGACCATCACTGCATGGTCGTCCTTTGGCGCCGATCTGACCTCCTCACTACATTTTTCACGTGGGACGTCGCCACCAGCGCGTTTGTGCTTGATGGCCCACCCACAGACTAACGGATACTGTATCCGTTAGTCTGTGGCCCACCTACTACTACTCCCGTTGTAGCACAAAGGGAGAAAACTCTGGGATAATTATGAGACGTCCAGCTCAGACATGAGTTCGGGGGTCCGTCGTGAGCATAAAGGAAAGCCTGGAAGATGATGCGAGGTACACACGTGAATGTCTTTATTACTGCCTTGATACTCTTCTTCCAACGTATAGATCTCAGCATAGCTCCTACGGGGCGCATTCACACGTTAATTGTCTATTGCCTCTACAGATGGCACTGCTGTGTGTTCACCATCTTGTACGCGATGTGTGCACTTTTGACCTCGCGCTTTTTGGCAGTAGTTTTTACATACATGTATGAGAGTACGAGATAAAAATGCTTTCTCGCCAATGACACGCATGCACCCGCATTTATCGGACACGTGATCAGGGAATCGACTAGTCCTCAAATACGCTCATAGCTAGCTAACTGCGGCGTACACGCATGGCGCATGTAGGTTTTCAGGAATTCTATGAAATGAAAGGTCATTTACAATCATTCCATGAGAATGAGTTCCTTTCAGGGTTATAGCACAGAGTTTTCTCGCTAACAAATGTATTTGCAGAATAATATGTAATGTGGTAAATTGTCGATCATACCAACAGTATGTTAGACTAATTGTTTAACATACTTCCGAGTATATCAACAAGGGACCATATCACACCATTAGCATTACCAAACGGTATAATCACGAGGTGAATGAAGCAAAATACTTTAGTAATTATTTAAAACTAATAATTAATTAACAGATTTGATAAAGCAAACTATATCTCCTTACTGACCTACAGATTGAATTGAATTTTGAATTTGAATATGTATTTGAATTTGAATTGAATTGAATTGAACCGCTCTATTGCACGGTTCTGTATCGCTTTAGCACGTGCCTCCTCCCAAGCTTGCTTTATTTCACGCACATTAACAGGCATTGGATCATCATAGAACATAGCGCTTCACCTATTTAATAAATTATTGCATGAACATTGTCGGCATCACTGCAGCATAGAAATCTAATATTTAGTGACGACGCGGAAAACACCAATATTAATTACACACACCAAGTATTGATGGTCTATGAGAATTCATTTATTTATTATTTATTTTCAGACAATGCTTTTTGTTGTTGTAATAAAACATTCCAATTCGTAAATACTGCTTACTGTTGTTTGTTTTCTGCTGTTAAGATACTTTTCATTACTAAATCCTACTCTCTTGTTAACTCTCTTCCTAGTTACCACCGTTCTCCTGCTCCCTCTTACTCACATGCAGACGTGCCTCTCTCTTTTCCCTTTAGTATCCTGGATTGGAAGCATTTGATGTTACAGGTAGACCGCGAGTAGAAAGGAATTTCGCATGAATCTCACTCACAAACCTGATTCCTGCTATTGAGAATGCATCCATCCACAATACACCTCTGGTCGAAATATAGTGATGACTGCCAACAGATGGCAGGACGAAACATGACATGTCGATCACACAAATAACTGTTAAAATCGACCTCTATCGGCCAACAGATGGCAGCACCAAGTCAAACCAGAGAAGGCGCGGCCGTTCTGCCCACACACAAGCTCACACAGCAGCATATCAGTATCTCACAGGTGTGGGAACTGCGGGAGGTGACGCTTGTGGTAGGGTTCGTAGATGTCGTCCACATAGTACTTGGGCCGCTTCCAGAACTTCGTCACCATCTTGTCGAGCTTGATGCCCTGCCGCGCCGTCACGAACACGTGCTGCCGGAGGCGCCACTGGCGGCGCCCGCTCTTCTTCCACAGCTTCTTGTTGCGGCCAACGCGCGGCCGGATCCACCGTCCCCAGCGCAGTCGGAAGAAGCGGTCCACGACTGGCCGCACCGTCTTGCGCTTGCCCTTCCTCAGCGAGAACTTGATCAGGTCTCTCCGCGGGGTTACCATGGAACGTGCCGCAGCCAGCAGCGGCCTGAAATAAATCGACATTGTGACAGTCTCTGCTCACATGAGCAATACGATATACACGAGTACTGGAAGTTGTGTTGCTATAGAATGCAGCAAGTCATGAAAGCTCCCACTATAGCCAGGCATATGTAACTGACGCTCGAAACAAATTGCAACAGAAATGTCTCAACGCTCTTATGCCTGGAGGAGTGCCACATAACAATCAAAACTTAGGAATCCTGTGTGGAAGTCCATGCGGGCCATTTCAAATGCCCGCCATAGAAAAGTATTGTCCTAAAAATCTCTGCTTCTAAAATAACATTAGACTTTGATTTAAGATGCAAACATACATTTTCAGGACAAGAACAATGAACACACATCTTTGATAAGCAAAACGCCAAAAAGTCCGAAAATGGCAGCCATTTTCCAATTACCGGCCATAACACCTGATATCACATTACTCCCCGCTCTAAATGAACCTTAGGGCTAGATTTAAGTGCCAAACATACATTTCGGGGCCAGGGAATCCAAGACACACGTTCAAATGCGACATCAACACATGCTGTTTACGGAGTGCGTACTGGTGAATCTGTTGAGGAAGCTCCGCTTGCCGAAATTAAATGCATAAACACGTCGGAAAGTATCACAGCCCAGAGAGCGCGCATGAAGAAATGTGCTGTGATACAGCGGCCTAACTGCGCTGAACAGCTTCCCTTCCACACACCGGTTTCTTCACATCCTCTTGGCTAGAGTGAAGAACAGTCACATACTTGAGTTGGTTGGTAGATAGCAGGAATGAAACACGAATCTGTATCAGTGAGTGCTGGCAGACTCCACTGCCTCTGCAACATGAAGACAGCTCACCTGCAGCAATAATGCGCTGGCAACTTCTCGTGCCCGTATGGTGCTCGAGACAGTGAGAAAACGCGCCTTGGTAATTTCTTGTGCCAAATTGTCTTTCTCATGGGCCTCAATAATCTATCATCAAACTCACCCGCCAGCATTTACCTCCGACTCTCGAGTTTTGTCCTGTTGTTGATGTACCATCATAGCCATTAATACACGAGCGCGTTGCCTGCTCCCATATTACTCTTGTGCACACATACTCGGTATTGCGTGCAAGATAATTTGTATATATGGCGCACCGTCCCATGGAATGCGCGACTAGTGCATCGGTTCAGAGTTCAATAGCATCTGCTAGCACTGCCTCTGTGGCTGTCGAGCAGGGCAGTGTGCGGAAAGTCAAAGCAAAGCTGTGCGTAAACCTGCACAGCCTCATATTAAACACAGACTCCAGAGTCCTCTGTAGCTTTTCACGCAACTCATACGCTGGAAAACGGCACTTGGATCCCACCTGTACTGCTCACCATCAATCTTACTGCCAATTCGCATCCCTAAGGTGATGCCTGAATCCTTCCCTCTTGATGTCAGTACAGCAGCAGTTCGCCATCCAGTGTCAGAAAGCTTTCCAAACAGTTTCACTGAGTCAATTGACTGACCTGCGCATGAACCCTTGTCGAGAATGCGGCGCAATCTGGGATCGAGCTGAAGGTGTTCTCTCTTGCAGATACTGATAACTGCATGGGGTCTTCATGTCACTGCTTGTCTAGCATTGTTCATGTCCTGTTTGTTCACCCAGTGTTTAGGTATGACAAACATAGACTGCGCATAGCAGGTTGACTTTAGCCACAGGCCAGCATGGAGAGCAGCATATGAGACGCATGTTAGCTCTGTCACTGCCTCGCCCTCGCGTCAGGAACCCCACTGCGATTCTTTCGACCATCACTCCCACAAGGACCTGTCGATGTGAATGATCTACGGCCCAGCACCGTCCCAATCAAAGAGCGCATCACTCTCTTCGGACAACATGGAAAAACTGTTCTACGAATCGATTGTAGCACGAGTCTGCCTGATCACCCTGAGACCTGCCATCCCCGCTGGCACATATAGCGCCCTGATGTTAGAGGTTGTGCAGCTAAGAGCTTATCAGTGGCAGCATTTCTGACACCAGCCCTCAGAGGCAACGCCCACTGCCAATGCGCTCAAATGCCTGACAAAACCTCCGAGTATGCTCACCATCCCATGACTGAACCAAAATGTGGTAGTCATAGAGGACTTCAAGAATTCGGTTTGGCCTGAGGAGCTCCCTTGGTCTCTGGTTACACACATCATGCCTAGCAGAACCCTCTGCAGACACGGAACCTTCGATCAGTTCTTGTAAGCGCAGCAAAGTGCCAGCAAGAAATCAGGTTTCCAGTTTCCGGTCCGTCGTCCCGGCCATCATCTGGGAACTGTTGCCCTCATTGGTCCCGCCACTCATGTGCTTCGCAGATGGTTGAGGACGTACACACATCAAGTATGTCTGACAAAATCAAGGCATTCAGTGCTGCAGTCAACAAGGAGACGCCTCGCACTGCTCGGTGCAAATAGCCTTATCTGTCATCAAATATGTACCACCAGCGGCGTTGTCCTGCATAGAATTCACTATCAAAAGCCTGCATGGCCCTGATCCAGCCATGAGTGCCCATGATCTTACCCAAAAATCCATTTCTGCTGTGAAAGCCCCCAGCGCAACACTACTCATTCAGACACTTCGTGTGTGCTCATACTGATACATGAAGGGCATTCAAATAGGGTGGTCAAAGATGATGGGCGTAACACCAATGGCGACGGAGCATGTCACTACACGAACTTCAGTGTGGAATAGATAACGTTGGGTAACAGGCCCATGACATGTGGTTTTGCTGCGCATTGCGGCTTTTAGTCAGTTTAGCCTTATCGAAACATGTTTCATGAGCCTTGTCCCCTGAAATGTATCGTTAAGCAGCTTAAAATCAAAAGCGTCTAATTTAGTTAAACGGAGCTAGGAAATATCAGCTGTACTGGCGCCATGTGAAAAATGGCCGCAATGGAACCTTCCAACCACGAGGATTCCTATAGAGTGACGTACTTAAGTAGAACACTTTCTGGGTATGTAAACACATGACAGACATTCTCTGTGCAATTTGTCCGAGGTTTCCCATTTTTCACAAATGCCTGACGATTAGAAGTCCAGAGGAACATGCAACTTACGTGCTAACACTTTTTGTGTGTGTTTGAATGTAATTTTTTGTACCAAATAATAAATTCTTTAATATTTACAACTTTCTGTAGTGCATAACGCTTTTAGCGATATTATTATTTGATAAACATTCTTTCTGAAAAATGTGCATTACTATACATTTCATTCTATCTCATGAAACCAAACAAAATATAACAACTACACACAGGTCCAACGCTTGACTAACACTTTTTTAGCACTAAAACTTTATACACACAAATGTAGAAACCCCAGTTAGTATACAGTGTAGTACAGCCAGATAATGTATGGAACATGCAATAAAACACCTACCAGTGGATATTATTAAATAAATTAAAATAAGTGTGAATATTAAATGATAATTTAAATCATATACTTTCTATCTACAATTATTATTATATGCGAAACAACCATGTATAATAACTACTAACATTAACCATTAATGCTAAAAGACCATGAATATCCATTGTAATCCCACATGCACACATGACGGGCATGGCAACTGAATGACGAGTAAACTCTTACTTCTCACATTCTTTCTTGAGGGGAGAAGCTGACATCACAGTTGTCAAGCCACTACAATGTGGTGTAAGCACACGTGGCACGTGCAGCGTGCTCTGAGGTTGACACCCGGGCTGAAGTCGGGTCATTGTCCAGCTGCATGCTGGTAGTGACGTCGTCATTCGACGCACAGGTACTGTTAATGCCTTGCTCCTCACATCGCTCAGCAATCGCTGGCTTCCTGAAAATCGAGGAAAAATCACGAAAAAATCGCAAAAAAATCATGAAAATCACGAAAATCCAACAAACTGGTTTGTTGCTAGCACAGCATTGATTCAGCAAGAAAGCAGCAACTTGGTTCGTAATATTTTCTGTGCAATTATAAAGCAAATGTAAATATATAGTGGGATAGTGGCTTTAGCGTGTTTGCAGTTTGCCAGAAACTGTCGAGGGTGGCTCCTTCTTAAATTGGTTAAATAGTTTATCACAAGCAAGGTAACAAAACAAGTTCGGAACTGAAAAGTATTAAAAATCCTTTCTTATCAAACAATAAAAACATGGTGACCTTTTGCTTTAGCAAACATCAAATTAATTAACAATTCAAAAAAATCTTCAAGCTACTTAATACATACTGTAATAATGGAACAGAGATTGGCTATGAAAATGTTTTTAACTCACTTACCATGTACTATGAAAAATAAACACCTTGAAAACCCTTGGGTTGCACTTTAAATTTTAAAATGACCAACCCCCTTCCATTACCTACCATAATCCATGTTCCACCACGCACGAGAAATGAACAGATACCCTTTCACAGAGGTAGAAATTAATTGTGAACAAGGGAGTCCAACGGGGACTCCCTTCCCTCCAAAAGAGGGAGTTCGCAGTCTAAAGTTTAAAACTAAAGATATTAACAATAACGCATGTGCTTATTTTTAAGATTCATGCGGTTGCACATCTGCCAAATTTTCTTTGGACATTTGCTGAAAAATATACGGTAATTCCAGGAGGCCGTGCTCTGGAACGAACTAGTTAGTATACATAGCAGAATTTTCAGGGAGTCACATGGAGTCCAACAGTAAATCAGGGAGATTTGACTCCGGACATGCGTTAATTTGGCACCCTGAACCAAGTTTCTTATTTCAGAGGAAATCTGATGACTGAAGGGGTATATTTCCCTCTGGATTTGTTATATATTTTCCAAAAGCACCCCAACCAACTCCATACAGCCATATACCATATAAATAATTTGGAATAAAATTGAAGCGATACAAGGTTCGCGAACGCGAGAATTTCGTCAGTCTTTCTGTGATGTGTCTCATCTGGTTATACACGTATAATGCTGCCATCTGTAGGGAGTAATTATAGGAAACTTTAACACATATAACTGAAGTTTATAGTTCCTATATCAAGTAGCTTTTTATTCCATTTCCTGCAAGCATATTTATCATGCACACATCATGCATATTTTTCAAGAGGGTAGGAGACAGGAGTAGAAAGGTGGAAGTGGGGATGAGGTTGCATGTACTATGTAGACGCAGCTTTACTTTGTCTACTTTCTGATTGCCTTTCCTCCATCAACTTCCCCTCTCTTCTTCCCTTCTTTATTTTCTCTCCAGCTCGATCACATTCCTCTACCTCAAACACCCCTTCTCTACCATTTGCCGTTGTCCTCTTCGATCTTCCTTCTCCGTTCTCGAAGTTCTCCCCTGAATACACCACTTTCTTCTGCCTGCATGCTTCGTTCTCCCCTTCCTCCAGATTCTCTCGTTCATCTAGTTGGTGGTTTCTCTTTGTGTTTTACCTTCTCCCTTTCATCATCCACATCCCATGTTCTACACAGTGTGTTGTGTTACACAGTACTACTTGAGTACACATTAGTCAATAGTAATACTAATAGTACTAACCGGGCCCTACTTACGAGTTACGAGTTACGAGGTGTACGTTACGTAGACTAGCGAATCACGGTACATACCGTTAGTTTGTTTT
>NW_014577324.1:215372-222540 GCF_000485595.1 Priapulus caudatus | reverse complement strand
CACGCGGGTACACGCACGTGCACGCGGGTACACGCACGTACCCCCTTCCTTTTCTTTTTCCCATTTCCTATTTAGACTTTTAAAATAGGAAATTGCTCAGAAACCCATTTCCCATTTCCTATTTAGACTTTTAAAATAGGAAACGGATCAGAAACCCATTTCCCATTTCCTATTTAGACTCTTAAAATAAGAAACACATCGGAACCCCATTTCCTATTTTCTATTTTTATTTTAAAAATAGGAAATACTAATAGGTCAGAAACCCATTCCTATTTGCAACGTCATATGGGAAAACAAACTAGCACTAACAGTAACAGTAGGGGGCCTAACGTCAGTAACGGTATGTACCGTGATTCTAGCGCCCAGTGAAACTCGTTTCACTGTGAGATTACTAACCGACAAGAGAGGAACAACGTATAAAAACATGACCGAAATAGTGTGAAATGATACTCCTATACTAACTCATTAATCCGAGATAAGAATGCTATCAATTCGTTGTTTATGTTACCTGCAAGAAGAAACCTTAACTTTCCTAAGGGGGCAGACATCTTGGAAATTCCCGAATTTCAATCCCATAAGCCATTGCTAAAAGGGACTGATCTATTTCGAAAGGAGTGATGTTGGAATACGCAAAAATGCCATGTCTTAGTTTACCGCAAATAAATTTACATATTTACAAATACAAACATATGTATACCTAAACAATATTTAAAAATAGGCTATTACGTACACTGATGCAAGAAATTCTTGCCTATTGCAATAGCGTTATTACGCATTTCAACCTGCCACCCCTGCGATAATGCGTATGTCCGCCCTTCGCCACGGCCATGCTCGTGATTGCCGGTTTTTGAGAGACATCACGATGTGGAAAGCTGGCAGTGAAATACATGTCAGACTGAGGGTATGTTATCGTTACTCATGATATCCTCATCCTTATTTATCCTTCCAAGCCAAGCGCTATCCGTTAAGAGATGTAGTGTAGCCAAATTGCCTTGCATTATAACTAAAAATAAAATACCAGTGACACACATACTCATACTGCCTCACGTATTACGTAAGCTAGCCTACACGTCAACACTCACTGGACACTGCAAACTGTACACTGCAAAGATTGTTTAGACTATTAGTCTTAGAGTGAGGTAATAACAAATATTGCACAATCACAGTGGGACCCCAGCCCTCATTCATAAATATGCTAAACTAATCAGTGGTGCAAAACTAGGATTGTGCCGATTATATTTGCATTTACCAATAACGCAGTGCCAATCGATGGGGTTACGGAAACATTGGTCGATAAATTGATATATTTATTTCGCACAATTTGATTACTGTAATTGTATGTTTAATTGCATACCGAGTGCATGTCTTTTGCCTATGCTAACAAATCGGCTTGGTATGAAATACACCCGGTTTGCATCGAAATGCTAATGTCAACTTATTCAATGTAGGTCGGACAATGCCGATATCAGGCTGCGAGGCTCACATCTACCCAGCCTGCTGCGACCCCAAAACAACCAGAGGGAGGCCCAGCTAAGCCTGCAGCTTCTGGTACAGGCCCGAAAGCACCTCCTCCTCCTCCACCCCCGCCCCCAAGACGGTAGGTCATCTATAGGTAATATTAATGAAAGAAAATATATCGATCTTAAAAATGTAAAACTTCCAGACTGTTAAAATATGCCCTCCGTGAAAATGCAGATTCTTGGTGTTGATGTAAATTTTTCCTATTGAGAATGTGGATTTTCTTAGTGAGTTGTATCAAATGGTCTGGAAGTTCTAAATTTTTAGTAGTGATATATTTTTGGTAATAATATCCCGTATATCTTTGTGGGATCTAGAATGTCCATGTTAACCTTACTGTTGTTAACTTTGGGTATTGTTCTATAGAATTCTCATGGATAACATACTATAATTTTTTATATTTAAAAATGTTTTTATTATATTATATATTTAATAATGTTGTAAGCTTATATCAAAAGGCTGTTATTAAATCAGTGTTGCTGTGTAACTTTATTGAATATATCCCTTTGTATGCAGAGGATGGGGTGGCACAGTTTTCAAACTGTTTGGCGTGACACTGGTTGGCATGGGAGGAGTCGTTGGATATGCCTGGCATGACCCCAAGTTCAGGAGTGAGCTGGAGAACAATGTTCCTTACTCCAAGGAAGCACTCAGCCAAATTCTGAGCCAGCTTGGTTTAGAGGAAGACTCTTCAGGGTATGTATTACCTAGAGCTCTAATATATATATACTTAACACACAGTCGCCTAACGACGGCTGTTCTGGAATCATATTTTACTTTATATCATGGCTTTATTAATCTTGTCCAACTTTTGAAACTTATTACCTCGTGGAGTCATTATTACGTCATAAAAAACATTTGTACTATGTTTATGCATTGCACAGTATCAGTTGTGACAAGATTCAGGCAATGATATTTCCAAAACTGTTGTTAAATATATCATTGCTGGTTTCCTATATTGCAGTGCACAGCAAGCCTCAAGTAGCAAGGCCCTGGATGTCCTGCCCAGCTTCGCCAAGAAGTCTCTACCTGATGTAAGATTGAATGTCACAAGTTGAATCACGTTAAAGTGTCCTTAGTTCTACCATGCTTTAAATGCGAATAATTAACATTCAGATTTACTTTTAAACAATTTCAATTGTTTAGTATAACATAAAGCATTTAGCTTCTAAAAATAGGTAGATGTCCGTTTGGATGATGTTCTTCGATTTCGAAATGCAGGATTTGGGGATTAGTTTGGGATTGTCGCTATTGTAATTTTGTGTTGTTCGATGCATATATGTTGTGTGTGTCTGTACTTCATCACTACATTATCAGGCTGTTCTTTTTTCTTACAGGCGTCGGGCTCAGTTCCTGCTGGTAAGTCACAAGGTACAGGGTGCTTTTCTCTGTTGGCACAACACTGAAAACATTGTCAAGTTTGATGTATAGCCATTCTTACACTGTAACTCTACCATCTCCTAGGGGAACAGTGCTGTGCACTGATAGTGACCCTGATTAGAAATGTCCGAGAATAGCTCCTGGTGATAAAAGAAGCAGGTGAGAAGCAGCTGAGGCAGTTGTCATGAGCTACGCATCGTCTGCTGTTGTAGTGGCCGTGCAAGCCACTCGCGAGGACGCAGCTAAATCGGACATGGAGAAGAAGCGTAAGTGGGAAGAGGAGCAAATCACTCGGAAGCTGGCCGAGAGGGAAGCGGAGATTGCTGCGGAAAATGCAGGTATGTCAGTGAGTACTGGAGTAGGTTTCAGCTGCAAAATCTTCTTCCTCTTTCCAATTTTTGCCGGCAGAGGAGGGACAGCATGAAAGAAATTGCGCAGTGGTGCTAAAATTCTTGTTAAAGGAGTAGCCAGTGAATTATAAGTGAATGTTCATAACTACCATTACATAGGTTGCTGATTGTTCACGAGAACTAATTGCATATCTATGTGGTGTACATGAGAATCATTTAAAACGATTGTAATGATGACACGTTAAAAACAAACGACCGCAAACACCAAATTTCGCGACACCGGTGTTAGGAAGTCCATGGTTTGGCCAGCAGCACCTGCCTTTACAAGTAGCCTCTGTTGTAATTTGTGTATACTGCGTTCATATTCAAGTAAAAATCTGACTTGGTGGTCGCATAGCGTGAAACATCCACACTCCGTGCTCGTATCTGTAATGTGTGTATACCGTATTTATATACACGTAAAAATGTTGACACTTAGTCGCATGTTCACGTAAGGCCGAAGCGTCCGCACTCCGTGCGGTGTCTAGATTTTAGCCTGTCGTTGTTAACGAGGTAACGTGTTTCAGCGCTCGAGGTGATGGCTAACGAGCTCGTTGCTAAGAGCGAGAACGTGACAGACACGGCGATGGAGGCGCATCGCGTCGCTGCAGATGCTCTGAAGCAACACACCCAGCTGCTGAAGACTGCCATGGAGAGAACCAAGGTAAGATTATTATTATGATTGTTGTTATTCTTCTTATTATTGTTATTATTATTGTTAAATCTTTATTGCTTATATTATTATGATTATATATATATATATTATGACGCTCGATTGTGATTTTTAGGGAGCGGACAAGAACGCGCAGTGGCAGATGGTGACCTTTTCTGCGGAAGCTAAGGGTCAGGCCGTGAAGAGAGCTGACCTAGTCACGGAACAAGCCAGGTAACGCGTCGCCGCCTCCGCGTTCGGTTTGGGGACACCGAGAGTTTGTGCAGCGATGTGGCAATTGCGAGAAATATCAGCAAGGCGGCCCATCTTACTTATCGCACACTAGTGAAAACGCTGATCAGTGTTAGGCATGTAGAGTTTTAGGAGTGCAATATTAAACCGGAAAAACAAATGCACCGAGATTTCGTGCAGTGAGGTGGCAATTGCGAGAAATATCAACAAGGTGGCTCGCCTCGCTTATCGTATACCAGGGGAAATGCTCATATTATACATGAAAATATTTAGGGTAAGTAATATGATGATAGTAGTGTAGACAGAGAAGTAGGATAGATGAGTAATATTTCTTGTGCTGTGATTGTCTGTGGCCCCGTAAAGTCCGCTGACAAATCACGGCTGCACGGCTCGCTGGCTAATACGTTGCCGTGAAGTTTGCTGACGATTGTTGCACTGCTGCACGCAGGGTGATTCTTGGGAAGTTGAAGACGGTGCTGACTGAGGGGAAGCAGCATCGAGATACGGCTCGCAACCCTCACCTCATCCCAGCATCCGACTCTCTGTACAGGATGGAGCGACAGCTAAACGCAACCGAAGCAGAGGTGCGTGTGCATGTGCGTGTGGGAGTGTGCGTGCGTGCGTGCGTGCGTGCATGCATGTGCGTGTGCGTACATGCATCTGTGTGTTTGTGTCTGTGTGTGTGTGTGTGTGCGTGCGTGCGTGCATCTTAGTGTGTTTATAATGTTACGAATGTAGTGTGTTAGTGTTATGTTGTCCTGCAATATCATTGTCCTGAGTTGATGTGACACGTTAGTAGATCATGGCAGAAGCCAGGGAAGAGTGAAGATGTTTAAGGATGACTATTGTGTGTGTGCAGTTTGAAGCTGCGAGGACAGAATCTGCAATCATGGCCGAGTACAGGGACTTAGTGGAACAGGGCAGGAAGCAATTCCAGAAGGAACTGGATAGCATCTTACCTGATGTAAAGCCGGGCAGGAAAGGTGAGCCTAATAGCAGGGGTTAATAATGACAAATTATTATTAACCAATATGCGTTCGTGTTAGAAGCGTTACTATCGAGACGATTACTGAATTGATTATCGGAGCGGTGAAAGGATGAGTTCCGATGACGTTATTCCAAGAATGACGGAATTCCGAGCTGTTCGCGTTGGAATTTTGACACGTTTAGTATAAGCTACTAGGTAGGCCTATATACCCGTGCTGAAGAAATACCAATAAGCAGAGGCGAACACTTATCATTTTGTCTAATAACGTTTACGCAGAAGTAAATGAGCATTTTCAAGTTAAAACTGGCATTTTTAGATGTCAGAGCAAGACGTAGCAAATATTTTGGATTTTTAATGTGGAAATATTTTGAGAATGTGCGTAACTGTCACTGCTGGTTACCAAGTTAAAAACAACAATTTTAGATGTGACAGCTGGCAAGACGTTTGCAATAATTTTGGATTTATAACGTGGTTTCGACTGTGAGTGACTGTCGATGCTGGTTCACCTTGCAGGTAAGAAGTTGACGGAGGATGAGCTGAATTCATTGATTGCCCACGCCCACCTGCGCGTCGAACAGCTCCAGGGTCAACTGTTCGATCAACAGGTACCCGTCGTCTCACCCAAGCTTTGCTTGACGTAGATTTCTGCGTCAGCAAATTCCTTAGCAAGATTGTCACAGTACATTAACGAGTCTTGTTAGATCTTGAAGATTGTTGACAGCTTTTATTTGTAGCGTGACTTTGTTACTTATGTAGCATAAATGATCTAGATTCATTTTCTGTCAGTAGTACATAAGTGAAAAAGCTCAAAATTGTATATTAGCCCAAGGCCTATATACATACAACTAATAGGTTTGTATATAGGATGTTAAATAAAAGGCCGTGGCTACGCGTGCGGTTACCGGACGCCCAGCTCCCAAGCTACGCGTCCGGTCATATATTTCTCATCTGAACCCAACTATAATTTTCAGTAAAAAACGATAAGAAATAAGTTTTTACCATAATATTTCTTACCTTTAGGCATTTTCTCAAAAAAACAACGTTTAACTTCTAAGTTTTTGTAATTTTTGAAGCAATAGTAGTTCTAGTGAAATCAACAATTTGAAACGCGTGGCCTAATCGTAACGTGGATTTGGAAATCTGTGCTGAGCTTTTTAATGGATGACTGAACGCGTAGCCACTGTGTAAATAATAATGTAATCGCACATTTGTGTCTGCTGTAGGTGAGGCAGAGACACCTGATGGAGACTGCGGTGACTCACCAGAAACGCGACGACGCAACGATGTATAGTAAACAGCTAAGCCAAGAGATGGAAAAGAGAAACCAAGAATTTGAGGAGGAAAAGAAACGAATGGCAAGTGATACATCGAGAGAGAGAGAGAGAGAGAGAGAGAGAGAGAGAGAGAGAGAGAGAGAGAGAGAGAGAGAGAGCGAGAGCGAGAGCGAGAGCGAGAGCGAGAGAGAAAGAGAGTGAGTGAAAGTGTAAGGGGGGGGGGCATAGGCATTAAAAGTAAATAGCAGATAAAAAAATCGAATCGGTTGCTAAATACCAATGCGAGGGGATTGTTAGAAAGGTCAGTCATACGTGTGTTGATTTAGCATGAGCCTCACTGCCGGAATCTTCAGTTAGAATGCTTGCATTGTAGTCTTCGTATGTGGCTGCAAACTGCTGTATACTAGACACTTCGGGGGTTCTAGAAAAAATATCTCCAAGAATATATCATACGATCTCGCTTTGATGTAACGGTCAGTTGAATGTTTCCGTTGTCGTCTTCGTAGATGGTGGAAGCGAGGGTCGACTTTGAGGCGGAGCTTCGGCAGCAGCTGCGCCGCCAGGCGGCAGCACACAGCGATCACCTGACGGACGTGGTTCGCGTTCAACGGCGGGAGTTTGAGGAGCGATTCGATCGGCGGCTGGAGAAGGAGGTGGCGATGATCCGTGACGACATGCAGAGTGAGATGACGGCAGCAATGGCGCGCCTGCGCGG
>NW_014577324.1:203072-214550 GCF_000485595.1 Priapulus caudatus | reverse complement strand
AGTCTCCCTGCCAATGCTGCGGTTCTTTGAAGGGGGACCCTCCTTTAAGAGGGGCATTGAGAGGCCGCCATAGGCAGTAAGTCTCCGCTATGTTGCCACGGTGAGGGGACACCCTTCCATTAAATTGATGTCCCTCCTTTAAAAAAACGCCTTTTCTTTAAGGGAACGCATCTTTATTGAATGTTGCTGACAGCAGGTCTCATGCAACAATTTTGAACGTAACTAACAATGCACGTATAACGTATGCACCATGGTCGCGCTCTGTGAGTGTCGAGCGTGTGCTAACAGGTGGCGCCATTGCGTTTTCTCGCAGGTCGGGCGGACGCCGAGCTGCAGGCGCGCATGTCGCAGGAGATGTGGCTCGCGTGCCAGGCCCTCAATGCCGCGCTCCGCGACGACCGCCTCAAGCCGCTCGCCGGCGAATTCGTCGCGATCCAGGACGCGGGCGGCGATCACGCGTTCGTGCGCGCTCTCGTCGCCGCCGTCCCCGAAGAGGCGCTCCGCCGCGGCGTCTACACCCAGGGGGAGCTGTGCGAGCGGTTCGCGCGCGTGAAGCGTGTGTGCCGGCGCGCGGCGATGATCGGCGACGACGGAGGCTCGCTCGCGCGCCGCGCGCTCTCCTACGCGCAGTCGTTCTTCGTCCTCGAACCCCGCGCCGACGGCGACGACGAGGTCGTCGATCCGGAGGACGCGAACGCCTTCCGCATGCTGTCGCGCGCGGAGCGCCGGCTGGAGGCGGGGGATCTGGAGACGGCGGTGCGGCTGATGAACCTGCTTCGCGGAGAGCCGCGCCGCGTCGCCGAGGACTGGATGCGCGAGGCGCGGCTGACGCTCGAGACGAGGCAGGTGGCGCAGCTGCTGCAGGCGCACGCGGCGTCCGCGGGAGTCGACGCGCTGAGGCAGCAGCAGCCGTAACCGTCGCAATGGGCTGAGGCAGCAGCAGCTGTGGCCGTAGCGACGGGCTGAGGCAGCAGCAGCCATAACCGTGGCGACGCGCCGAGGCAGCAGCCGTAGCCGTAGCGACGGGCTGAGGCAGCAGCAGCCGTAGCCGTGGCGACGGGCTGAGGCAGTAGCAGCCGTAGCCGTGGAGACGGGTTGAGGCAGCAGCAGCCATAGGAGCAGTAGCCATTGGAAGGGTGGATCCATTCCTGGCCATTGGAAGGATGGACCCATTTTCTGCCATTGGGAGGGTGGATTCATTCTCTGCCATTGGGGAGGGTAGCCCCATCCTTAGTGCGTGGGTGGGTCAGTAGTAGGAAATACAGATACCGCTCACATGATTCCGCTAGTCGGATCTAGAGTGTGTGTGAGTTTGGTAGGCGTTAAACGCGGTGAGCGGTGACTGTCAGGATTGAGCTGCATGTAGTTAAAGCATCTTGCCACGAGTGCACGTCGCATGCACCAACTTATCACAAACACTATATACGTAGGTGCTTCGATTTGCATTAGCTGTTAAGCTAGTTTGCGTTTCGACTCGGGAAGTTGAAATGTGTGTCTTCGTTGAAGCGCTGGCAGGCATTGAATGTTGAACGGGATTTAGTGAAGTGTTGCACCGGGTCGTGATAGTCGTGCTTTGCCATTGCGTCGTTGTTTTGTATCGGAACTATTTACAACGTTTTCGCGATTTCATTCTGGTTGCGAGCGCCTTTCAATTTTCTGGTTTGCAATTAAGTATGGTGATTCTTCTACTTGTCGTTGGTACACAATCCTGCAATCTGATAGGAAAAAATTGCTTTTCACGTATTGAGAGTGTTGTCCACTGATAAATGTAAAGCGTACTAGTGTGTCTCATTGCTTTAAGTTCACAACGTTATTTCTTTAACCGCAATCGTACTGTTAGGTATCACAGTGTCAGTGATGAGCGAAGTAGGGTGTTGCTGATAAACCTAAGATTAGAGCATACTAACTAAGCTAAACGTACTCAACTCTGTCAGCTATATTTACTGCTATCACTCGGCGATAAAACGCAAGCACTGAGAGAAATGTTCACATAGGATGGGATATGTGCAAGTGAGAAATGAAAATAAAAACGGAATTGTTACAGTACGTCGAAGTATCGTTTAATGTTACTGTGGATCCATGGCTGCGTAACATCAAGCCTGGTGAGAAAAGTTCGGTTTGTTGGGAGCCAGCTAAATCTAATCAAAAGTAAATCAGTCTCACCCTTGGAATTTCGTTTCCGTTCAGCTGCCCAGCACGATCCATATATTGTAGTGAGTGACCTCAAATCAATTGATGTCGTCATTTGATTTACGATCAAGCTGTCTATAATTTAATAACAACAATGCATCACTTTTATATAAAAAAACGTGTGCCCTTAAATAGCAAGGATTTGCAGCTTCGTAAAGGTGTAGTTGGGCGTTCGAAATTTACGTACATATTGGTTTATCGTTCTTTTGCAATTTAGAGAATTGGCGGAACAAAAAATAGTTATTACACTGCATAGATCGGTCCGATTTCAAGCAAAAAAAAACAGCATTAAAATGATGCCGATCTCATTTGTGCATTCTCTGAGGTATTAAATGTCGAAGTAACGATGCTAGGTGACGCTACTTTGTTGTGTTCTCGAAGTCAGCGGGGGAGAAAAAACGTTGCCTACACGAATAATTTGCGCTATAAGCTGCGTGCCTCGTCACTGCCTACATCATCAAGGCAACAGCTGATCAGCAGCAGCAGGCATAACGCTGGCTGGCCGCCCACTGGCGAGATCTCGGGTGTTCGACGGACGGCGCGCGCGATCCCGTTCGAAGACGCCTTCCCTTCTCTCTCCTTCTCGTGTAGAGCTTCGTCGGCACAGTGCCCTGTATCTGCACCCTTTGCACGCTCTAGCACACGCCAAGTAGGCTGCTCCGCATGCTCTTGCGCAGTTACAAGAATCTAACCTGCTTGCTTCCACAGAACAGGCCTGACTCATTATTTGAAAAAATTTAATCTTGACACGACCCTTAGCGGCATTAGAGAGGTGGGCCATAAAAAAACTGCAAAAACAAAATTAAGCACTGTCGTTTACTGCATAGTCAAGCCCTTACCGAATTTTTATGAATATGTATGGTATGTAAAATTAATGGCTCACTCAACCTATAAGCCACACACAAAATCACGCAGGGTTGACGCAGCGAGTCAGCACGTGCTGCTTTTCAATTGTCCTGCCGCCTATGGACACTCTTGATCTTCTTTATCTGTTGGAAAACAGCGGCTTAACATACGATACTCGTCAACACACCAGATTAAACGCATGAGAAATATCCTAATGGAGACAACAATTAAGTGACGCCTATATACAGATAAAAACCAAATCCAACAAAGGATAGGAAGACCGATTGGCCCTAACACCCCAAATCAAGTTAAGAATGACTTGTTAGTAGCACGTACATCAACTAGTGATTAGCAAAATGGATAAGAAAGTGAGAATCTCAAATAAGGAGTGAACTACGTAATTTAGGTTAAGCGCTACAGTTGACTCAAAAATACCGGGGCAAGCGTTGAATAATATGTTGCGCGTCGATTTACAGGAAATTCACACCTATCCGCGCAGTAGGCTCCATAAATGGCATGCCGTGCTGTCGTTTTGCTATTCTAATTCACCAGCGAACATTGTTGTGCTCTCTCGCCTGTAATAAAAAATCGCATTCAATGCTGTTAAGGCCGTTTATTAACGCCACAATGAGAAAAGCATTTAATAAAACATACTATTACCTAAATATATTGGTTTTTTTTTAAATCTTCAGTTGAATTATGTGATTTTTCACCAGATGTCCATCCGAACTCAAATCTTCCGATAAGTAACCATTAGAGCATACACGCAGAAGATACACACTATGAAGCACGGCCACCAGCCCCTTCCCGAGCTTACTCCTAACGTTCGCCTCCGACGTCAAAACAATACGCAGGCCATCTTCAGCAACATAACCATAAATGACACACAAAACCTGTCGTTTCAGGTGACAGCTTACATTACATGTTAAACTAAGATTTTAATGTGAATACTTGTATCATTCTCATCAATAACATCAAATGTCTACTACTTGACCAAAGGCTTGAGAAAAAATAAAAAGTTCAAAGTACTTAAATACATGGTGAAAATCCAGAATAATTGCTACTGAGAACATTGAAACCCCCAAACCTGGCACAAGTTATGCCATTGAATTCTCCTAAATTTTTCCTGAGGGAGCATGCCCCGAACGCGCATGTAGCTGGGCGAGCAATACCGTGCCTATTTGACACACCTCCGTAGTACATGCGAAAGCGTTTTTATTCAACACTATCCAAAAAGACAAGCCAATGTAAAGAGAAATCCTGGACCACATACCGTGTTTCACAATAATTTTCCTCTCTAATTACAAAGAAAACTACTAAAGAGACTTTTATGTTGAGTAGTAAAAAAAGGAAAGGCAGAAATAATTAACCTTTAGTACGTTAGAGAGCCCGCAGAAAATTTTGTACTTAGATTTAGTCACAGCAAATCTATTACTGCGAAATCCCTAACCGCTGTAAGTGCAATATCTATAAAGTTTGGAGAACCCAAAGCGCCCTTTGGTGACTAATCTCTATAACTTCAAGTCACTTAGACGAGTAAAGTTATAAATATAGTTAAAATGGATTAGTGATATACAACAGGTCCAAGGAAGGACAAGTCACTCGAAAGTTATAAGCCGTCGTGGCACAAGTATCTCTATCCTGATTTTGTGTTTAGTTGTTGAGATTTGGACCGTGAAGAGTTGTAAAACTGAAACTTAAGCCTCCAAACGCAACCTGAATATACCAAGCAAAACCACTAAAAAGCCGAATGCGTTACTGCCTAGCCTGTTACAAGGGATGATTAACTTAATACGCTATTATTAACCAAAGGGCTTAGATATCAGTTTACCGGAATGTGAGGTTTTTAGAAGGTTAAACTAACTAAAATGAGCCGCGTATCTAAATTCTTTGCGCCATTAAAATAATAAACAGTAGAGCCCTGGACACCAACAACCTCGTACTATAACCTATTCCACTTAATCAAATGTACCCACAAAGACCAACAACAGGAGACAGCTCGCTACCCTAACCCCTACTTACGAACAAAGATGAAGTGTTTGGTCCAATAATGGGTAAATACGGGTTAGGGTTGCTGAGGGTACTGGTTTATGTTAGAGTTAGCAGGTAAAAAAGCCGTTCTGTACCCACTACAAAGACCTATATGGTACTGGATCCGCTTTGGTTGTATAAACAAATAGTATGTAACGCCCGCCCTCGGGTACATATACGTAGTACTCCGATAAACAGACCAGGAACTCGTAAAACGCCCAATACACTCAATTCATCTGAGCCAGCGGTATTCCAGTGTTTACATAAAGACAATTAGAACCCGTTACATGAGGTTTGTTTACGTTGTATGTGTAACTATCAAAGAAAACACACAACTTTTGAACGCATAAATCGGTTATCCGATATCCGTAGGCCCTAACCTAGGGTCTGAGTGAAAAATAATATATTTTTACTACACATCTACCTAAACGCACATTAATACAATGAACGAACCAAAAAAAGCGCCTCCCAACCCAACAGTCAACTTCCACATCCAACCCCCAACCGCATCGCAAGCAAAGAGTCTGCTATGTAATCCTCACTTATCAACATTGAAAGGACTACATGACACTAAATGTCATTAGGACACTAGGGACACACAGATTAAGAACCAACAGCGAACGAAACGAGCAAACAGAACGTTGATAAGAAAAAAAGACAAAAAGATATAGAATAACAAAAAAATATGAATATCTAGAGAAAAAGAAGAGACAGATAAAAAAGGAAAGAAGAAAAAGAAAAAAAAGAAAAAAAGAAGAGAAAGGTGAGAGAGATGTAACGGACACAAAAGAAAAGAAGAATATATTAACTGTATAAACATAGTTACAATAGTATATACTCAGAGATGGTAGACCGCGAGATAGATTATCTAGCACAGGCTATTCACGAGCTAGAAGCCTCAGGGTTAAAAAGAAGGATAACACCATCATCGGCAAAACGAAGCAAACATGTAACTAACACCCATAATTAACACCTCCGGAAAGATTGAACTCCACAATTTTACAAGGAGCCACCCATAAAGAACGACGTCCCAAACAAAAAATGATTTGCAATTTGACGTGGATTGCTGAAAGTAAAAAACATAATCAGGAGAACTCCAAACCATCAAGGTCTAAACTTAAAAACCTGGAGAGTCGAAATTGGAAATCCGCACCTCCCTGCGGTCTACATATACTAACAGCCACAAGCCAGATACGAGGCAACCAGTCTAATCGTCTCGCTCCCTGGGTACGTCCACAACACACAACAGCAACAACACACAGCACCACACACCGCCGCGCGACAACGGTACACAGCGCTGGCCGTAACTACCTGGCCTAAGCATACAATCACAACACACACAACAGACAACCACACGCGCTCACACCGCCCTTGAACATCAAAAAATGCCAGTAGATGACCGAAACTAAGAGAGAATAGAAAAGAGGAAAGAAGGAAAAGAAGAAGGAGAGACATAGAGATACTAAGACAGACGACGATACAGAGAAATCGAGAGGACAGACGGTTGTCTAGGGGAAAGGAGTAACGCGACGAGAGACATATCAACCGAGGACTAGAAGAAGCTATTAAAAAAAAAGGAAAAGACGAGAGGAAACAGACAGGTATGAATGAGTGATGACAAAAGAACAGACTGAAAAAAGATCACACGCGGTAAGAATATACACAGAATTAAAGACAGAGGAAGGATGAAAATAAGATTGACAAGAAAAAATTAAAAAAAAAATTATATAACAAATAAGAAAAACAAAAAGTAGAAGAAGTAGAAGAAAAAATAATAATAGAGAGAGTAAAAGATAGATAGATTAGACACGATACCTATACAAACATATGACTATGAGACATTAGACCGTCTGACACATAGGCACTTGTTTGAAACGTTTCAATAATAATAATACTCGAGATTTATTATTTTTATTCGAAATCATTTCAAGTGCCTGTGTACTGACCCTAACAACGGTGAGGGACCGTGGCAAACAAGTGTGCGTCAGTAAGTATTCTAAAATCAGTGAATATCAGATACATGAGAGCAAATTAAATTTGTAAGACTGGCTCGTTGTTGACGATATGGACCAGTTCAGCCAGTGCAAGAGCTATAACAATTGCAATAACTGCATTTGACTATCTTAGCTCTCGAGCACAACCTGCCGCGGACCAGTTCCTTAGAAGCTTTGAAACATAACCATTCGGGACATGTGGGCCTAAGATGGGCGGTCGTGTGCGTGCTGGGCTGGTGTCGGTGAGGGCTCCCTGCTTTTGCAGAATTTAGTTAACATCGTTCTAATTACTAGGCAAGAGATCGGATAGATAAGAGAGTAAGGAATAATTAACCCAATACCAACAACAGGAACAACAAAGGACAGGGACAGGACAGATAGCCAAATATTAGATAGATAATGAAGAAGACAGATAGAAGATAATAGAAGATAGAATAGATTAGATAGATAGGATAAGAATAGATAAAAAAAGATAGAAGATTAATAATACAAAGAAATACTATAGATTAGACAACCCAAGAAAAAAATACATTAAGATTTACCTTTATACTTTTACGCGAATACCCTAGTATATAAATAAATAACAAAAACACTAGGCCTATAACATAAGATCACAGTCCGCCGGGTTTGAAAGAGATCCATTCTAACTGGCTTCATCCCAATGTAGTTAAGCAAACTTTTAACACACTTTCAAGTTTTTAGCCTAGTTACAATCATGGCTCACACGCAAGTTAGCAAGACCAAAGTATATATAACATATATCTCAACATATTGTATTCTGTAGACATGTCCCATATCAATATAATGGTCTATGTGGATTTCTAGCTCTCTGGACGTACATAAGAATAGTACTAGTTCACTTTAGACTCCGGTTATTCAGTTATACAAATTACACTCTTTTTCGCCGCCCTAACACCAATCACCAATCGGTAATCCCGGTGTATGCTCCAGTCATTGCTGCGAACGATGGATTCAGATTGATCGGTGATTCTAGGTGTATACCGCGGCCACATAAACTCTAAAACTAAAGGGAACTGGTCATTGCTTTATATTTCACCATCAACATGTACGGTACAATTCGTATATTACCCCTAATCCTTACCGACTAAACCGACCCTAGTCCGTGACTTAACACTGCGACCTTAGTCCGCCATACCACCGACCTTACCCGACCTACCCCGACTGTTTTACTTTTCAGTCTTCGTAGTATATTTGTTCACAGCTCGGTGGTCCACAGGTTAAAAGCCGAGCGCGAAATTGAGAACGGGTTGATTTGATGGACCCGGTGGGAACCAGTCCTCGCTATCAATTAGGGCTATGCGCACGATGAAAAAGACGAACACGAAATATTTAAACTCCACATGCAAATAAAATGGTATCGAAGACGGAATGTGTGATATTTATCATATAGTAATTTATAAACTAATTCGTTATAAAGTGACCGGGTAGGAGAGCCGCTAGGGAAGTGTTTGTGGGGGAGGTGTATTTTACCTTGAGTTGCCTAGGCCTTTAACGCTAGCCTCCACACATTGTCCCTGCTATGGCAGATCAGATATGTCATATGCCAACTTATTATAAATGCTCTTCCTGAGTACAGGCAGTCGCAGCCAGAGCTGTATATATATGTTTGTGTGTGTGTGGTGTGTGTGTGTGTGGTGGTGTGTGTGTGTGTTGGCGTGCGTGCGCGTGCGTGTGGCGGGTGCGTGCGTTTGTGTGTGTTGCGGTGTGTGTGCGCTGTGTGCGCAGCGCGGTGTGGGCCGCGTGCGTGCGTGTTGTGTGATTGTTGCTGTGTGTGTGAGCTTGGTGTGTGTGTGTTTTGCAGTGCGTTGCGCGGCGTGTTTGTTTGTTGTGTAGTTTGCGTGCTGTAGCGTGCGGCGTGCGTGTGTGTATTTTTCTGTTGCGGGCGTATATGCGTGTGTGTTTACACATGTGAAACAGCCACTATTAAATCCCCAAACATCCGAACTTAAAAAGAGCGATCGTACGCGTGCTTGATGTGTGTGTTCAATAGATAGCGAGGTCACGTGTTCTTGGGCTTGCAATATGTAAAAGGCTTCACATCGCAATGCCGTCGGCCTGGGCGTAATCCGTAGCCGCGGGGTTCCATAGTGTGTTACAATCTCCCTACTGCGTTAGTTGTGTATCACGTTATACCTGTATCTACAAGTACATAAAAGAGCATAAATACATAAACATAATACATCAGTACCATAAGTCATGATGACAGAGTAACATACGGAACGTCTGCCATTAGATCCTATACTATGTATATATGTTAATTGCGCCTATAGCTGCAATTTAAACGCAAAGCTAGCAACGAAAGAGGGGCGGAGGGGATCCATTCGGTAAGTTTCCCAGCAAAGAAATATGCCATTTCCCACTTCCCGATTAATGAAAATCGGGATTTCTGCGACCTCCACGAGTCGGTTGAACTGTGTGTCACTAAAAAAATATCAACGGGGCTAACGTCCCGTAACCAGAGTAAATCAACGAATGTGCGATCTCAGCGTACCCGGAAAACATAACCTTCACCGTGTCGGCGCCCATCGCCCGTCCGAGCGACTGTTCCGCCAAGAAGAACGGGACAAGTTTCATAGCGACAAACCGAGAAAAGAGCCCGCCGTGCCAGAAAAATGAATCATTCGGATGCGGAATAGCGTGTAATCCTGAAGCACCCTCTTAACCGGAACGTAGGAATCTAAAACTCCAGGGGATCTAAAAAACTCCATGCAGGAATCTAAATCTAATTTGAAATCTAACTGAGATAACCTTTATTAGCATCTATGCAGGGATCTAGATCCGCCGGAAATTGCACCACGCAGCATGCGAGCCACGACATATATAATTTAAGTCACACAATTTGCCACTAGTCTATCCTCACGCGCCGATCTAGCAGGCGCTGAACGTCGTACAGGATATAGGGGGCATGTCCCCCCTGCGCTCCTAATATATCAACCAAGGGCAAGCGCTCTATACAGCCAAACATCGTCAAGGTCCTTTCTCGACCCCGAGCGCCGACCCGGCTACGAGCCTGTCCACGTGCACGAATAGACGCGGTAGGGGTATTCGAATCAGAAAAACGTTTTTTTTAAAGGAAAAGGTAGGTCAAGTAATGATTTCCCCAAGGTAGACGGGAACAAAGTTAGAGGGCAGCTGACCGATGGAATCTGGGTTAGGTTGGATGTGTGTATACCTATATTAATAAATAAACGTCCGACGACGCGTCGTCCGTTCGCATGCGGTTGTATTTAACCCAGCAGTGGTCGATTATCAGTCGCTAAGGCCTTAAGAAGCTCACACAATGTGTGCAACGGCTGATGAGAATAGTATACACTGTCCACGTGGCAAACGGCCGTAAACTTAACTACTCTCTGTATCACTATAAACCCGTTCCTGCCTCCGTAAGGCAAGGTATATAAGACCGTAGTTAGCTAGAACACAGAGGAGAGAGAGAGACAGAACGAGAACACGGAGAAACACAGATAGAACGAGAGACGATGGACGTCACATATATCGTAGTAGTAGTATGTATGTATATATATATAAATATAATATATATATAGTAACTATGTACTGCACGTTACTATAGAAAGTCACCATCTCGTACCATCGTATTCGCATTGGCGCTACTGGCGTTTATCTGACTGGTCTGGAGACGACTATAAAATACTCTACTCTATAACACAATATGTCGCAAATATACTGGGAGAGTCTCCGCACACGCTTATTCTAAATCTGCTCTAAAACTCTACGGAGATTCAAGTGCTACAAGATCCACACATGATCAGTCACCAATCTTTCGAATACAAGCACCTATATTCGCATCTGCGACCTATCGTCTGTGAATTCTACTCGTCCGCTGCTGGTAGATATTCCTGTACGACTAACCCTATTGCTACTTGCCAATTCTCGTATTACATTTTTTTTTATACTGAGATTAAATAAATAAATACTATCTAATCCTCTTTGAGTTTTTATAAGTACCGTTATTGAAGTTGTTGTTGCACTATAATTTTAGCTAATGGTCTTCTCGTACGCATGTTTATTTGTTTTTCTTTTGACGTTTTTTTCTTCTTCTTCCCCTCCTCCTCCTCCCCTTCTTCTTCCTGATCGGCTCCTTATTCTTTTTCTTATCCTCCTTCCTCCCCCTCCCCCTCCGCCTACCCCACCACCGGCCATCACCATAACGCTCGTCGCACACGTGTGCCTTGGTTTACGTATTGCTTACACTGTGTGTGATATCATATGTCGCTTAGGAGGAAGAAGGGAAACGGTACTGCACGTGCATCAGAGCTCGCGAGTGAAAGCTTAGTCCACATACCAGTCTACATGCCATGTCCCACATAGCATAGCGCAGCATACTCACCACACACACACACCCAGTTCACACTGCTGCGCTACTGCTCACTACAACCTG
>NW_014577324.1:200736-203047 GCF_000485595.1 Priapulus caudatus | reverse complement strand
GAAGACGAAAATGCCACACAAGCATGAGTCGTACAAGAGATAGAAAGGCGCACTCACACGCACGCACACGCACGCGCGCACCAAGAGTAGAACCTGCTAGATAGAGAGATAGAGATATTGAGAGAAAGAGAGCGATAGAGGACGGGAGACAGCGAGAGCGAAAGCGAGCAAGAGAGAGAGTGTGATAGAGAAAGAAAGAGAGAGATAGAAAGATATATATATCTATATCTATATATATATAAGAGAGAAGAGAGAGGAGAGAGAGAGAGAGGAGAGAGAGAGAGAGAGAGATATGAAGAGAAATTAAGAGGAAGAGAAAGAGAGACGCAAGGAGGGAAAGGCAGAATAGAGACAAAAGGGGGGGGTCAAAGACAGCGAAGCAGACGAAGGGAGGGAGACGGTAATCCCAGCTGGGCAAAAGCGTGGTTGAAGCAACAGTGAAACTAACAGCCCCATATTTAACACGCGTTCTGGTAGAGTGAAGCATAGCGCCCATATAGACTGATGCCGAGTGAAAGAAAAATATTCAGCATCCAGCAATGCTGAAACCGAATCAAATGCACGGCGTATTCGTCGTGCGCCGCGCGCACACACACGCACACACACACACACACACACACACAAACACACACACACACACCACACACACACACACGACGCCACCACCACACGGCACACACACACACAACCTGCGCGCGCGCGCAACGCACAGAGAGAGAGAGAGAGGTCGAAGAAAGAGAGAGAGAGACATCGAGAGGAGAAGAGAGAGAGAGAGAGAGAGAGAGAGAGGAGAGAGAGAGCTAGAGAGAGAGGGATGGCCGATAGAGGAAATCGAAGAGACAGAGCAGAAGGGCGAAAGCGCACGCGAGAGACCAACGGAAGCGAGATAGAGATATTTCGTTTCCGTTTCAGCAACGCTAGACGCTAGTGTTCAAAGGTTTTGTCTTCACTCGCCAACAATCTACGGGTTCTATTGTCTTTTCTACCGCATCGCGTGTTAAATATGGGACTACAAGAGGTCCTAGTTGGGCGGCCGAAATCTTTTCCGGAACAGCACGTTAGGTGAGTGTTCCTGTCTGCTATACTGAAAACTATACAACGTACAAGGTACAAGGGCGTGTGTGTGTGGTTGGCGCCATCTGCCGTGAGAAATGGTTTTTAAGCGTAGATTGTTAGTATTGTGTCACGGTATATATAATAATTTTCGGGTGCCCTACTGGGCTACTGGGCTAGTGAAGAGATTCACAGTTTTCACCGGCGGGTGCCGCCGCATACAAGGCTCTCTTCTTGGCACCGTCTCCACACTCTATCTCTTTTTGATTAGAACTACGCATAATTGTCACGGTTAGGAGCGAGCATACGCTTGCAGGACGTTGGAAGCTCAAATATCGGTCATCTAAACTTCTGCGCTAGCCATACCTCATTCACTCCTAACTCAAACACATATTTTATGGTTAGTGATTTCTATTTGATAATTTAATTTCTATGCTGATCATAACTGACTCGTGTGTCACACAATCAAGCACTCAGGGTTGCGTACGTTAATTGTCTCATTTTAACTTTATACTAAAATATATGATTGTCGATGCTCTTTAAATGACGGTTATCCTGCAAACTTTTAGTCACGCATTCATGTCATATTTCAGGTGTAATTTAAAAGGCGGGAACGTGAAAGATACACAGAGCAGCACGTGCGGGAACCAGTCGAGAGTCCAGTCCAAAAAGCCAGCGACCGATGATGAGAAGAACGACAAAGGAAAAGACGACGAAACGCAAGCTTCTAACAACGGCTGGGGCATTTACAAGGATCGCGAAACATTTGTAAACATGCACGTCTGCTAAATCGTTCTCCATGCACCTCTCTTCTCTTGTTATCACAACGTAGTGATCATCTATGAATTCGGAAATTGGGTTACAGGCACAGATCGCTGAATTCAGGTCCACAATCTTTTATGCGCAATTCAGAAATTAATTCTAAAAAATACATCCGAAGCCCACAAGTTTTGTAGGTGGAGCATACTACGCGAGAAATAAACGGTAATAATTATTATTTATAGTCTTTCTTTGTCAATAAGGTTTGAATATTTACAAAGCTCGCCGTAGAAATATTAATGTGTGTGCTGCAGATCCCGCTAGAGTAACGCTTAATTGTAATATACGGTACACGTTTCGTTCTATCGTTCTTAAATCCTAAAAACTCAGAATTCCAAAACATATCTGGCCCGAGGGGGTTTGGTATGAAAGATTGTAGACCTGATATAATAGTACGTTATGGAAACATACGCGGAAAACGCGTGTAATGTTATTTTTC
>NW_014577324.1:198277-200430 GCF_000485595.1 Priapulus caudatus | reverse complement strand
CCCCCACCCTCCATCTGCGATAGTGGGCGTGTCCTAACAATGATGTGTACGCAACTGCGTGTCTACATATCTGCGCCTAACAAATGTGGTACTACGCACGACTGAAATTTTACGTTTATAATCGTAGCAACAGACCTCAGATGAGCCCAGACGCTCTGCGGCTCTTGTTATTTATAGTCTTTCTTTGTCAATAAGGTTTGAATATTTACAAAGCTCGCCGTAGAAATATTAATGTGTGTGCTGCAGATCCCACTAGAGTAACGCTTAATTGTACACGTTTCGTTCTATCGTTCTTAAATCCTAAAAACTCAGAATTCCAAAACATATCTGGCCCGAGGGGGTTTGGTATGAAAGATTGTAGACCTGATATAATAGTACGTTATGGAAACATACGCGGAAAACGCGTGTAATGTTATTTTTCATATGCATCGTGACATATTTTGGCACAGCTAGCCCTTTCGTTTTGGCAACCACTTGGAAATTCATTAGCACCGTATAGAGCTAGAAAGAGCGGTATCTCAGGGCAACCTTGTACCTATTTCACCTTTCGCTCTACAATCTTGTTGAGGAGTGAATGGTTTATTATACGGGTAGAGAGCTACATGTCGCGGGAACAGCATGTTTTGTCGTGATGTCAGCACTACCACCAGTTTATATCCAGACGTCGCAGCTTTTCTATCTGTGTCAGTACGAATGTATTATATCGCGCTTTGTGCCCACTGGGGTGATATTACATTGCGCGAGACTCCCTAAAACATTCTTACGGTGTTAGCAGAGCAACGTTATATATCCGTACAAAAACGACTATATCGTTTCAGAACTAAACTATTGCATAAACTATTGTAACTGGAATATACGTGGGCATATTTCCTTGTACCTCGTTGGCGAGTGATAGATAGTGTACCTACCGAGTAGGGTACGTAGGCCTACGTATAGTGAGGCAAGCATTGCTATCTGACATAATTATTATATATCACATCTGTGATCACTTAATGATCACATCATCCTTTACGTTGGACAGTTAACATGTCGTGGTTTAGAAGAAGATGTCATGAAAAGTACCAAAGCATGTTATTAAAATCCATTTAAATTTCGTTAAAATTTGAAAAAGAATTTATGTTAAAATTTTAATCAAAGATGCAAATAAAACCATATTACATCATACTGCATTAATGGTTACCGTAATATCATAGCGTGTTTCATAGAAAAATTTTACTACAATACGAATAGCAGGCGAATAGAGTTTGTTCTAACTTGCAGCTGATTGCAGTTGACTGCAGCTGACTGCAACACAATTAATATATGTGTGTAGTTTGGAATGTTACGTGAACATTGAAATTTTCAAATAAATAACCAATTTTCTATCGTTGCATTTATACCTCTTTAAGAAATATTAATATGATAAATTGCCGAAATTAAATTAATTTCCGTAACTCTGCTCACTGGTCCATTTTCTACAACTTCTTTATAAAATAAGATCACATCTCAGAACGTCTCAGATAGTATGGCTTCCCCATGACTCTGGCTGTCCACCAAACTCCTGTCACAGAATTATATGGTCACATCTGCAGAGTGTCAGTAGCCGTAGCTAGCATGCCATTAGCAGTTACAACAGCAATAGAAGGAGCAAGTACACCAACAGTATTCTCTGGAATAGAATCGCCGGCGGCGACAGCAGATTAACTACTCATAGCCAAAAAAATAATTGTAATAAATTATGTTTAATAGATTTATTAGAGATCAGTGGCTTCGACAAGGCGTATACATTGTACAGATTCCCAATAGGTGGCGCGGCGAACTTCGAACGTTACCAACATGGCTGCGTCCTTGATAAAGTAAGTCCCTCTCAGAAAAATGTTTGTTATCATGCTATCGGCTCATCGATAGTCATGTCCAGCTGTCTTATTTTATTACAAAATATGTGACTACATTGAATTTCATATAGCTAAATGGAAAATTTCAAGAAGCCGGTTGCTAGTAACAAAAATATAATAGACGACTTGCAGGCAATGATGCCATGGCACATAGTCATAGGCTAGATACAATAATGTAACCCAAACCCAAGAGGATAGGGTTACAACGCGAGCCTATACCTTTTTGCGGAGGAATGCCCGAGTGAATCACTCGGGCCGGTTTGCTGGTGTATTTTCAGA
>NW_014577324.1:190029-198267 GCF_000485595.1 Priapulus caudatus | reverse complement strand
ACAGATTCCCAATAGGTGGCGCGGCGAACTTCGAACGTTACCAACATGGCTGCGTCCTTGATAAAGTAAGTCCCTCTCAGAAAAATGTTTGTTATGATGCCATCGGCTCACCGATAGTCATGTCCAGCTGCCTTATTTTATTACAGAATATGTGACTACATTGAATTTTATATAGTTAAATGGAAAATTTTAAGAAGCCGGTTGCTAGTAACAATAATATTATAGACGACTTGCAGGCAATGATGGCACATACACATCACAAGTTCTGTTCACAACACAAGCACAATCTACATAACCGAGACACGTACTCTAGCCGGCGTACTGCCTATTACGGTTACTGTTACTGTAACTAACCTCATAACTTCATAAGTGTTAGTTTTCAAGAGTCCTGGGGATTATAGCGAAGACGGAGAGAGAAGTGGATCAAATCGGTAGATCCACACTGCAGATCGCAGCGGAAAAGGTTGCAAATTTGCTATTTACTAAGAATGAATGCAGTGAATTACAATACGGAATCACAGAGACAAAGAAGCTAAACTTAAAAGGACCCTTAGAAGTTTGTACGTGCCGATTTGGTTGCAAATTGGTGCCGATTTGGTGCAATGGTTGCAAATTTGCTATTTACTAAGGATGAAGGCAGTGAATTACAATACGGAATCACAGAGACAAAGAAGCTAAACTTAAAAGGACCCTTAGAAGTTTGTATGTGCCGAAAACAGTGATCTATGCCAACCATGCTTGAAATCAGTCGGTCATTATCTAGCAAGATATTTTTTCGTTATTGCATTAATGAAGTGGTACCATCCGCACTCTAACGAAGTGCCGAGTGTTACTTTTACTGCATTACGGTTACAGAATGATGCAATTATACAATTTCTTGTTATGAAAACAAAATATTAACTTTCATCATCGTGAAACCAAATGCATTTAATCTTGTTCCTAAGCATGTAATAATAAAATCATACATTAGGCCTAGTTGGTCGTTAGTCATTTCTATAAGTTATTGTTGTTGTTGTTATTCATTTATACTCCTGCTTCACAAGGTCATGGTCACAATGTATACCCTCTGTATCGTTAGCTACCAGTGTTTCCTCATAGTAATTGGTTACGATCGATTTGGATATAATAAGTTATGATCGATTTGGATTTTTGAACCGATTCCCAAAACTGTTAAATGACAATATAACAATAAACTCCCTAATAACATCAAACTAATGTCAAGATCTAGTTTTCGCTCATTATGTCTTGTCTTTTTCATATTTAGGAATGTTATCAAAATAGGCGTAGCTGGGGGTGCCCTCTACGTTACGATTGACCAGGGTGTGTGGAGTTTGGATGGCAAACAAGGAGCAAGGACATTACAGAGCGTTGCAAGCAAAGTTGCACCTGATTCTCATGTTTACACAAAAGAGGTATGCAGGTTATTTCTGTACAAAAATAACACGCTTCATATTATCCAAGGCAAATCAATCCATAATAATGAACTAGAGTTATAGCTCGTAGAATTTTGATGTAAGTTCGTTTACTGGTCATTGTTTTTTTTTGCAGATTTTAGTTGGCTTAATTGTATTTATTAACTGAGCATTTTTATGTCTATTTGTATTTACTATGTAATTAATATCTCTTAACTCTGCAACAGATCCCTGAAGTAAAGAATGTAACAAGACTAATGGAAGAAAAGTGGAACCGTGGTATGTCACGTCAGTGGTTGTGTTACTTCACCTCACATAAATTACTTCGTATTCCATATAAATATTAATAAAATTCATGGATATACCTCCTAACTCTAACTTACTGAGTTTAAAATAATTGTTCAGTCAGCAGAACTAGCACAAATTTTTCTTGATGAACCCTATACCATTAACTGTAAGTATGGTAACCAATATAAGCAATAACTTTATCAACTATCTAATGAACTGATTATCATGCATACATATATATAGTGACCGTGGCAAGACACTAGCTGCTTGTAGCTTCTGTCAGCCGATCGGCTAACGTATATGATCAATCGTTGCTGCGATTTGTGTGGCTTCAACTAAAATCTGGTCATTGGGCTAGGTCGGCCACACAAATTCTTGTTATCGTTCTAGCTTGTTACTTATCCAATATTTCTCTACAAAGAAATTGTTGACTTTCGACAACTCTTCACTGAAGACCATTGGTAAACCATTTAAAATAGCTTGTTGAACCAGTGTTTAAAGGAGCGCTGCTTTATGTCATCATGTTTCTTATATTATCCTACACTATATGGCTGCTATCCTTGATCGCACGTGTGTGTATTTGTTTGCTCCAGGTGTTCAGGATACTTTCTTGTGGATGGATGATGCCCCCTCGAACCTAAAGCGATGCGGAGAACGAGTAAAGAAGTACTTTAGCTAATGGCGTCCCCTTGTAGCAGGTGCCACCACTCCTGTCATGTGCGCAACTGTCTCAGTTGTTATTGTAATAATGTGTATGTTTAGAGAAACCGTTTGTGACGCTTAGACGCACGTATGAAACACGTGCAGTGTGCAATTCATTTGCCTGTAAATACTTGCGAGTCGGAGTGATCTCTGGAGTGGACCCCTGTTAGACAAATGTTATAGCATCATGCAGTGCGTGTGTTCGCTTGGTCAACCTAGGCTATAGCGGTGATGCAGTTATAAATGGCATGCAAGTAGCTACGCACGTAGTGGAAGAGTTTAATCATGCACACTTGCCACATACTTAACAGTTTGCTCTCTGTAATCAGCGCCGTAAATAGAGATTTTATATATTATATGCTTGCGCAACTAAAAAAATAAGTATAACAATAAGTTTGCACCATAACTGAGTAATTACTCTGCAAGAATTCGTAGGTAGATAATCTGTTGCTTTCAAAAATATAAACGCACTCAACAAGATGTGAGGTTAGAGGTAATAAAAAGGTATATTTATTGACAATTACAAGTGTTTCAAGTGAATTTGTTTTATTTTAATGAAAACCATCACGAATCCAATTCTTGCATTTATTGTGCAGAGGTAGTTAGAGGATAACTCTTGGTGTGAAATATATCTATCTTATCTATTTTTCTCTCTCTCTCTCACTCTCTCACTCTTTCTCTCTATGTAATACATATATATCTTCATGTAAGTGGACAGTAAAGAGTACTGTGGCAGGATCGTTGCTCCTAGTACACTTTACGTGTTAATATTCCTGGCCACGAGAGAAAGCACATGTCCTTTTACTGCCGTACATATCTATCTCGAGACTTTGCACGAAAAATATACACGTCGACTCTACAAAGACCTAAAGCTAAAACGACCGTATTAAACCCGTGCATTATTAAAAACGTGCTTCCTACGTCAATCTAAAAAACGCACAAAAACAGCAGAAAACTGCCAGGATGCAGCCGAGGCTCTTGTCACTGGCGCCACTATCTGTATGATGGCTGCCATACCGCGCTCTGTTGCGCCGCCCTATGCTCTCCAAATATTCCTCGCCAGGGGGCGGCTCTGCGCCCCGTGTGTGTGCGAAGTTGCCACAGCGGGGAAACTTGTAGGGCGGGTAGGGGAAGTCCGTGGGTTCGCCTACCTGCATGACTACAGCCATGCCGATCTCTGCGTGGAATGCGATGTGGCAGTGAAAGAACCATATGCCTGCAAGGGGGAGATAGATGTTGAGAAGTTACAGGTAGGTGCTAGCTGTGATCATTGCTTGCGGTAGAAATAGTTCATAAATGCTTCCCAGGTTGGTGCAATTGACGATTTCAAATAAGCGTATAATGTAGTTTTGGGAGTTGGTGTGAAAATGTTGCCACCCGTACGATATAATGTAGTTGGTTTTGGGAGTTATATTGTGAAAACGTTGCCACCAGTACGATGTACCCCCTCCAAGCTTTAATGTTCGAACCGTTGCATTTTCAGTTATAATTCATTAGGGCTTTAATTGCTAATTAATAGTTGGTTTCGTACCAGGGTTATCGGCGTGAAATCTAATGATGGTGTAACCGCCGTCAGGAACTGTCACTGTGTCCTTGAGTGGAGCCCCGCTCAGCTTTCTGTGGGAAATAAACAAATAGGGACATGAATGATAACATTATGCATTACGCGTCATTGCGTATTACATGCTACACTTGTGGGGAAGAGAGGTTAAAGTACGCTCACTTTCGCTCTACCTTGTGTTGTGAAATATTTGCACTGGGTATGTAATGCATGACAGTAATGTATACATAATATAACGTAACACGTAATAGTTGTATTGAGTGCGCCCGTGAGATGTGTAAATAATTACATTGTGTGCGACCGTAACATATACATAATTATAATAATATAATACATAATAGTTTTATTGTGTGCGGTCGTGGGATGTGTAAATAATTATATTGTGAGGTTTAAATAACAACATTGGCTACGACCATAACATTTAAACAATATAGACATATAGTAATATAATACATCATCATAAATATATCACCATCTAACAAACACATGGTCGAGCTGAAATATGCAAAGATGTGTTTGGTTAACATTTCATGCGATCAAATATACGCAGAGGTACGCCGCTACACAGTTAACCCGCGCATGCGCAGAGTCCCGCCATGCACGTACGCATCTACCGCAGCCGGCTGAAAGGGGTGATAGGATATGTTTACTAGGCACTTCTAATTTTAACATATATTTTACGATATATTAAAGAATGATGCAAAAACCCTAAAAAGTGCCCTAACCCTAACCCTAACCCTGACCCTAATTAAATTTAAAATATATGTTAAAATTAGAAGTGCCTAGTAAACATATCCTACCACCCCTTTCAGCCGGCTGCGCATCTACCAGCGACCGCTAGCAGAAGCCCTCTGACGTCATCACGTGACGTGTAAGGAGAGCAAACTGTGTACCTTGCGATGAGTCCCTCACGATCTAGTCGCCTGACGTCATCGGCGGTGACCCCTGACTTATTAACGCGGTCCATCGCAACGACCCGGAATCTGTATCCGTGAAGGTGAAACGGATGGCTTGCGTCAAAGGTCACTCCTGTGAGAGAACAACCGTCAAAGATATTGTTCCGACGATAGATGGCGCCACGAATTGTGCCAAGGGCTACATGTGCCGGAAAGGGAAGGGGTCCATTCCCAGTTTTCCCGGTAAAAACGTACGGTTTCACAGTTTTCCTCTAGCTGATGTTTCCTAGATCCCAAGTGATGGAAACGGTCCAATCCGACGTCCCAAAAATAATCGTCGGATTCCCTCAAAATATATTAGGAGCCTGCGTAGCGGATCCACAGGTCAGCCCGGTGGAGAGAGCAAGAGAAAGAGAGACGGAGAGGAGGAGAAAATGGAGAGAGAGAGAGAGAAAAAGAGAGCGACAAAAAGAGAAAGAGCGACAGCGAGAGAGACAGAGAGAGAGAGAGAGAGAGAGAGAGAGAGAGAGAGAGAGAGAGAGAGAAAGAGAGAGAAAGAGTAAGAGGTTCTCCGTACATTTATATTGAGTAGATACCCTGGGGGTGGGGGGGCCTGCATGGCTGCGTTACACTATCGATTTTTGTCAGCGAATCGTAGCGATTTCAAGTGCATTCCAACTTGCCCCCGACTTGACCCAAGTGCATTCCAACTAATCGGCTGAAATTCGATTGTGTTGGAGTCAGACGTCGAGTCAAGTCGCCGAGTTGGAGAAATAGAACGTGTTCTATTTTGCACGACTCGGACGATTTGCTGACGAAAATCGATAGTGTAAACGCAGCCCGCACAGCTGCACATAAGCTGCTGCAGTCTATACAGCGCTGTTTCCTACACAAACAACTTCTCTGAGCACGCATAGCATATAGATGCGATGGCTATAGTTCTAATAATAGACCATACGCTGCAGCATTGCGAATTCGTATTGAATCGCGCCGTTTTACACGTTTAAGTGGCATACTTCTTACAAATGCCATCACTGCCTATCATGTTTTACGTATTACGACTTCGTCGACTAATTGAAAGTTGATCAACTCGTCAAGTTTAACAATAAGTTGATAGTGTAAATGCCTATCTTGTTTAACGTACTTTCGTTAATAAGATGTACTCTACTCACAAAGACATCACTGCATATCATGTTTTACGAACTTTCGTTAACAAGATGTACTCTACTCACAAAGACATCACTGCCTATCATCATGTTTTACGTACTTTCGTTAATAAGATGTACTCTACTCACAAAGACATCACTGCCTATATCTTGTTTTACGAACCTTCGTCAATGAGCACCATTTCCACGACGTTACCCAGTGGGATCTTGTACATGTAGACACACTCGCAGTATTCCTTGTCGCAGTTGCGCCGAGTTGTTTCATTGCATATCAGATTTTGTGGAACGTCTGCGCAAAAACAACAATGTATCGCTTCTTGTTCTCATCTCATGCTAATTAAAGAAAAGTCGTAATCTGGAAATTGGTGTATCTACGGGTGGATTGATGGATAAATTGACGAAAAGGTGACTAAATCGATGATACATCCAAAAGATAGATGGATAAAAATGAAATCATATATCATATCCAAAATTTAAAAAAATAGATTAGTCATACGCATCTATGACTTCTGATTACACGTTAGTTTAGTATTAACTGGGGGGTGAATAATGACAAATATTATCTATTATATATATATATATATATATATATATATATATATATATATATATTATAAGGACAATTATATTTCTCATTATTCACCCCTGATGTTCAGGAGCAGACGCGCATACCGTAGTATTGTGTGAGAGGCGGTGACGGTGGCAGAATTGCTGATATGTGGTTGACTTGAGGCGTGTACAGGTGCTTGCCCATTTCTATAGCTCTGATCGGGTACAGCGACGGATCATGGAATAGCGTGCTGTCGACCTGCTCACGTCAAAGCATAATTAATGTTATTCGCCTGAAGCATATCGGCTTGTACGCAAAGTAGTTCAGGCGCGAACCTGTGAGCAGTTGTCTTGCGATGTAAGTGTTTGTGGTTGGTCGTGCGTGCGTGGATGCCTACGTGCGTGCGTGAATATGTGCGCATGTACGCGTGTGCGGGCCTGCGTGCGTGCGTGCGCGGATATGTGAGCATGTACGCGTCTACGTGCGTGCGTGGGTGCGTGCGTGCGTGCATATGTGCGTGCGTGCGTGCGCGGATATGTGCGCATGTACGCGTCTACGTGCGTACGTGGGTGCGTGCGTGAATACGTGCGCATGTGCGTTCGTGCGTGCGTGCATATGTGCGTGCGTCCGTCCCCACGTGCGTGCGTACGTGCGCGCGTATGTGCGTGCATTCGTCCCCACGTACGTGCGTACGTGCGTCCATGCGTGCGTCCGTACCTACGTGCGTGCTTACGTGCGTGCGTAAATACGTGCGCATGTGCGTGCGTGCGCGAGTGTGTGCGTCCGTGAATACGTGTGCATGTGCGTGCGTGTGTGCGTGCGTCCGTTCCTAGAAGCGTACGTGCATACGTGCGTGCATGCGTGCATACATACATGCGTGCATGCATGCATGCGTACTTATGTGCGTGCGTATGTGCGTGCGGACATACATGCGTGCATGCGTGCGTACATACATGCGTGTGTGCGTGCGTACCTACGTGCCTGTGCACATACGTGCGTGAATGCGTGTGTGCATGCGTACGTTTGTGCGTCCCTACATGCGTGTGCGTGCGTCCCTACATGCGTACATGCGTGCGTACATACACGCGTGCGTGCGTGCGTACATGCGTGCATGCGTGCGTACATGCGTGCATGCGTGCGTATATACCTGCGTGCATACATGCGTGCGTACCAACGTACGTGTGCGCATACGTGCGTGCGTGCGTGCGTGCGTGCGTGCGTGCGTGCGTGCGTGCGTGCGTGCGTGCGTGCGTGCGCGCGTGCGTGCATACCAGCGTGATATGAATGTGGCACATTGGCATTGTCGCACATCTCGACACGGTAACGAACCAATAATCATGTTATTAAATAAACGATTATAACGCATAGAACTACAAACTATAAAATATTCCTTAATCGCTCAAATCAATCGATCAAATCAGATCAATCTATCAGATCAGATCAATATCGACGATCGTATAGACAACCAACCTTGTAGAAGTCGAATGAGAGGTAGAGCTGCATGTCGGGATCGTTGAGTGATTTGTCGTCAGGTGCGAGTGATTTTACGTTGCTTATTGGGATCAGGTTCCTACTCCCCTTCGTGTTGAGTGGGTTCAGTTGCTAGTAGAACAAATGAAATAAATAAATAACTATATATATATATATATATATATATATATAT
>NW_014577324.1:186017-188142 GCF_000485595.1 Priapulus caudatus | reverse complement strand
TCACTAGAGCCCTATGTTCTTGATTAACCTAGGAAAAACAATCACGCTCGCGGGCCCTCTATATTACTGCTTAACGTCGTGAGCGCCCTCTAGTGGTTACGCCTACTTGTGATGATGCGCTGGGAACTCGTTCATCATTGGTTCGTTGAGCCAGTCTGTGACAATGATCTCATGCTCAGGTAGGTCAAAATCGTACAGGTGCGAATTTGGGTCGTCCGCCGGTGTCTGTCGTATTACCAGCTTGCCGAATAGTCCGTCGGCTCGCTGCAGGCCCGAGTGAGAATGCCAGAAATGCGTGCCTGGAGCAATCCGGGGGAAGGGAGAGGGGGTGGGATTAGAAGTGTGTATGCTGGCGGGTGTGGGGTAGAGATACTCGGGTTTATTTCGTTATACGAGTTGTGTGTATATAGACATAGTAATTTATAAAGACGCTAGTTGTGTAATACTAGAATCTAACTAGTATATTATTTCTATGGTCTAGTATGGTAGTATCTAGTATAGTATTGTCTGGTATGGTCTAGAGGGTATAACCAAAGACGCTATATACTTATCTAGTATATAGGGTCTTTGGTATAACCTTCGGAACGGACGTCATACGGAACAGTTTGTACTTATACATAGAAATAATATACCTACTAGTTAGGCTCTCTATAGTGTCTCTCTATATATATATATCTATGGTTCGATGTGAATTATGTGAAACAACCAGAAAACGCTTTCGTCGATTTTCGAATTGTACTATGGTTTGAGGCATTATAGGGTCATGGCCAGAATACTTGTGTCTACGCGAGGAAAAATGACTCGCGTTATGTTTTGACTACACGCGGTGAAATAATCCGTCTTTTTAAGCGCGAGCTTTATAACGCTGAGATACCTGATGCCACCGCATTTAACTTGACGTATTTAAGTTGAAGCTGACCTTAATATGACCGTTACTATTCAGCATTGAGTATTGGGGCAGCTAGGACGCTGGTTATGGTAACGACAAAGCGCATTGATCAGATCGGTTAGTTCGCCTGTAGTCAAAGTGAATAGCTCTCTGGTGGCCAAGACACATCCCGTGTACATCGTCATCATTAAAATGAAGAGATAAGGAGTTTACACTGCCCGGTTTTTTCAAGAGTTTTTTTTTAAACCGGATGTTTACTCGACGCATCGCTTATACGCATCTATCTTTGCGGTTTTTTATAAAATCTAAGGCTAACCATTCACTAACACTTCCGTATATTATTTCTCTAGTGTTTTTTGTAATTCGCTACAAATTACGTTTATTTGATACGCGCAGAGCACTCTGTGAAAGAGTCGCATTTCGCTTTAGAATCTGAAATTCGCGAACTAATTAAAAAGATTTTGAATTAACCGTAATTATGGTAATTACAAACGGTTTACGGTTAACGGGGGACTCCAATGTTAAAAAAAATATTGCGCCTTGTCAAGGCCGTAGCATCTGGCGGTCAGGGGGTGGTTGCTGGGAAAGCAGCTACCCCCTAGATTTTGGAAAAAAATGAAAAATAAGCTCAGGTAATAATTGAAAGTAACGCGAAAATAAAAGATTATAAATAATGGAACAAAATACATTACGTATTATACAATTTACGTAAATAATTACAAATAATAAAAACACAATTATAATCATTCAGCCTAACCCTATCCTGTCGACCTACAGTACAGTAAAATCCTTCGTATAGTAGCTTATTAGCTCTATGCGACAGTACGTGCAGTTTTTTTTTCAAAAACGTTTCCCCTCCAACTTCTTCCTCTTTTTTTCTTAATTATCCGGGCGTGTGGTATATATATATATATATATATATAAATATAACTCCCTTGGATATATTTAACTTCCCGAAAGGATACACCCAAGTCAAACAGAGTAATTCCCTGATCAACTGCCTGATAGCTGCCCTGATAGCTGCCTCAACAAAGAGTCGTACACACTCGCAACGAGCGGGCGGAGTGAGAGCGCGGGTGGGCGGAGATGCTCGCTGGATAATGTCTATAATACGTGTGCAGGCCACCTGAGAGAGAGAGAGAGAGAGAACGAGGGAGAGAGAGAAAGCGAGAGAAAGAGCGAGAGAGAGAGAGAGCGAGAAAGAGAGAGAGAGAGAGAGAGAGAGAGAGAGAGAGA
>NW_014577324.1:173377-185399 GCF_000485595.1 Priapulus caudatus | reverse complement strand
TAGAGATAGCTAGCGAGAGCGCGCGCGCGAGAGAGAGGCGGTGACTGCGGCCGTCCACCGCCATACCGGTGACTGCTGCTCCGCGGCATACCTGGCGTGTCGGCCTTGAATCGGTACTGGAACGATGTGTAGGCAGGTATGCTGCACTGCGTCAGCTGGGCGACACCGTCCATGTAAGGCGTGCGTCGCTGGTGCACGCCGTGCCAGTGTATGCTGACGCCCTCGCCGTTACGTAGCAAGTTATCGACGTTCACAACTATCTCGTCGCCCTCACACACCTGCATCACAGTTATTATTATTATTATTTTTTTTAAATATTATTATTATATGAGATATGTAGAGAACACGTATACCAACGTGCGCATTGTTCGAGCGACATTATTAGGATAACCTAATTAGTGCTGAGATGCTTTGATAATTAGTGCTGCGTGCGTGCGTGCAGCAGAGGTATAGGGGTATATATCACACTGTGATCGTTCATCTATCTCACAGAAAACGAGTCTCTCCCAATAATTTCAAGAAAGGTCAGTCTGTCATCCACTACAAAATATCCTACAATATAAATAACAACAATATAAATATACAAATATATATATGTATACTATCTACCCTATATACGATAGTCCGGTTCGCCGGCTACACAGCATATATACGAGATATATGGTATTAATTTGGTTTGTTTTAGTTAACTTTTGGACAGAATACATTAGAAGCGCATCTATATATATATATATATATATAAATATATATACACGATAGCCCGGTTCGCCGGCTACATAACATATATACGAGTAGGGGAGTAGACCGGTAGTTATACCAGATGTATGGTATTAACTTGGTTTCAGTAACTCGTGTCAATAATCACACAGGAGGCAAGGTCACCCGCTCGCGCGGGGCCCGGGGGCGTGTATAGCGCGGTGACGCATACAACCATGCAGTATAGTGATAATACCGTGAGGGAGGACACCGTGACGACTACCTATAGGCACTACAGACGTTACAGGCAGCGGATAGGAAAGTGCGCAGCGCAGTGCACAGTGCCCGTGTGAGAGCGAGAATCTACAGTGTATGCACGTACGCTGCGCTACCATTGCATGGACACTGCCACCTGCGACTACACCTGCACGACGACCAATGCACACTACTGTGCATATATAATCATGTATTAATGAACTAGTTCATGAATTAGGCTACTTGAGAAATTATGGTGGTTAAAATGTTTTGGGTCTCCAACTGTTTTACACCTATATAGGAGAATGTGTCGTAGTCATGCCACAGAAACGCTCGCCCGCATCCCCGCATGCCTGCATGAGCACACACACACGCACGCAACCGCGCATATATATATATATACACACACATACACACACATACACACACACACACACACACACACACACACACACACACACACACACACACACACACACACACACGGAGAGAGAGAAATAGAGAGATAGAAGAGAGAGGGAGAGAGATAGAGATACGAGAGAGGGACACAGCCAGGCGACGAAGTGAGAGCGTGATGAGATAGAGAGAGAGAAAGAGAGAGAGACAGAGAGAGACGCGAGAGATCGATGAGCGAGGCGAGAGGGAAAGAGGGCGAGCGAAGGAGGGAGAGAGAGAGATAGAAGAAGAGAGAAGAGAGAGAGATAGATGAGAAGGAGATAGAGAGAGAGAGAAGAGAGAGAGTAGCACGAGACATGAGATAGAGAGAGAAAGAGAAGAGACGGGGCGGGAGTACGTGGTAGCGAAGGAGAATGTGTACGAGAAAGATAATGGTGAGAGACGGGGGAGCGAAAGACAGATGGACTGGTGCGAGAGAGGTGACGAGAGAAAAACAATGGCGAAAGGGAGGGAGGTTGATAGGAAAGAGAGAGAGAGAGGAAAGGGAGAGAACAAGTGAAAAAAAACAGAAGAGGAGGGGCGAGAGGGAGAGAGAGGAGCGAGAGTGAAAGAAGCGACTGAGAAAAAGAGGGAGAGAAGGAGGAGAATGAAAGGTAAGCAAAAGGGAGAGAGAGGAGCGAGAGTGATAGAAAGAAGCGAAAGAGAGCGAGAGAAGGAAGCGATAGAAGGAGATAGAGAGGGAAAGAGGAGCAAGAAAGAGAGCGACGCTGCGCACCGAGCTAAAAAGGAAAATGTGGCGAATGTGAAAATGCAGTAGTCACGCGCCACCTATAACGCCAATTTCTCATTATACATTTACGATACAAATGATGGATTGGCACTACATAATACAGCTATACGTGACATTAATGGTATTGCTCGGCTCCCAGTACAAGCTGAAACCGCCGCCTTGCAAAAATATTATTTATTTAAACTGAATATCGATCACGATTACTAAATTATGTAATTAGCAGTGATTATAGTTATTATATATGTAGCATATCGAGTGCAATGAGAGGCTCGATGTTATATTTTCCTATAGAATTGATGATAGTATTGCTATACCTACACACGAATATATTTAATAGGTAAACCCAAACTGTGATATCTACGATATGATGCGATATTACACGGCACCGATGCTCTATGAGTTACAGTCGTTGATCTTGGAATAACCTCGTGGACTTTCATTTCAGAATATAATCATAGATAATAATAATAATAAATAATGATAATTATTATGATTATTATTATTATATTATTATTATTATTCATTATTTTACATCTTTGAAATTATCAACTTATAAATATTATAGATATTACTAGGATTAGACATTATAAAGATTATAGATTTAATAGACTTATCTCCCCGCCGCAAATACCACGAATCCATATTTCTAGCTGCGGTGAAGCACATAAAATGAGCCATTCCATAATAAAATATTATAATAATGAGACAATAATTATGAATATGTTTTGTTAACTTTTTTACCTCTTGATTATAATAGCTGGGATTAATTATGTATTGCACACGAATGTTCCCGCAGGCATACACGATCTATTTCTGCTGGCCGGTGAAAGCACAATAGATGAGCTTCATCTCTCGTGGCAGAGCCATAAGTACGATACACGCCCAACGACCACCTAGATATCGAGCAGTTACGCCTGGCCGGTACGCAGCTTCAACGCACAGCCAGCTTCTCTGCTGAGGTAAGGAACAAATACTAATACCGGAGCGTGTACATGACAGACACATACCGGATACATGTACGATACTATGTATCGCGTACGTACATGACGTCACATACGTGATACATGAACGATACTATGTATGCGTGTACGTACATGACGTCACATACGTGATACATGTACGATACTATGTATGCGTGTACATGACGTCACATACGTGATACACTGTACGAATAATATATATAGCGTGAACATGACGCTCAATTACTGATACAGTGTACGATACTTATTTGATGGCGTGTACATGACGTCACATACGTGATACAGTACCATACATGTATGGCGGTGTACATGACGAACACATACGTGCAACATGTACCAATATCTTATGTAAGGTGTTCGTACAGACGACACATACGTGATACCATACGATAACTATGTAGGTGACCGTACATGACAGTCACATACGTGATAACATGTACGATACTAGTATGCGGGTAGCATGACGCTTCACCATACCTGTGATACATGACGATAAACTTATGTATTCGTTGTACCGTACATGACGTCACATACGTGATACATGTACGATACTATGTATGCGCGTGTACGTACATTGACGGTCATGCATACTTGATACATCACGATACTATGTACCGTCGTGTAGACGTATATGAGCGTCACATATGATACATTACCGATACTAATGATATCTGTGTACATGACGTTTCCATACGTATACCAATGTACGCATACCTATGTATGCGTGTACATGACTCACATACGTGTATACCATCGTATGATACTATGCTATCGTGTACACGAATACGTGATGTAAACGGTGTTTGCCAGCGTGTTAAGATCAAGGAGTGTAAGCCCAAGAGAATAACATAATGTAAAGGAGGACGTGGTCAAAAAAAATCACGAAGTGGTTATATCGGCTATCACACAGAGTCAAAAATTCATATCATTTTGCATAAACACTCACAAACAAAAATCGTGACAAATGTAATGATATTGCTAGACGTATGAATGTCAAAACATTTCTGTCTACACGACGCCAGCTTCCATGACCCTTTATTCACTCATCATATAAGTGGCCATAACACGGGTTATTTCTTCAGCGTGAAGTATACACCCGTGTATTCCTTTCTCGAATTGATTCGACTTACTATGCTTAACATATGCACATCAGGGTCCGTCATGTTAACATGAAAGCTACACGACTCCACTGTTTACCCATACTTACAAACGATATAAAGTGAAAGAATTCTATCTTCTCTGTGCACGCAACTAAAGATCATCGATATAGATATCCAGGAAACGATATAATATATATATACTATAATTATAAGAAGCAGAGATAAATTTTATTAATCAAAGTACATAACCACTAAAATAGCAATTTGCAATAAGTTCGATTACCGGTGAATATAAACTCCGCCTACACATAACGGCACTTATCTAAATTATTATTTTTATCATTAATTTATACCACTTTTATTAGACCTAACGAACGCTGACGGGAAAAGAAATCTATCCAGGATCGAGAACAGCTATTATTCGATGCCCCGTAAGTTGTCAATTAAAATATTTTGAATATGAATAAGTAATGAACAAGCGACGAACGCTGTATATTTTCTTTAATAAGTGCGATGTGTCTGTTTGTTTGTTTGGTTTGTTTGTTTGTTGTTTGTGGTGTGTTTGTGTTGTCTGTGTGTTGCGCGTGCGTGGTTGTTTGGTTTATTTTGTAATGTGCATGTGTTGCGTACGTGCGTGCATGTGTGCGTGGCTGTTGTGCATGCATGTGCGCGCGTGTGGTGTGTCTGATATAGCCTATGTATGGTTTATTATTGACAGAGTTAGCGGAGAACAGCCGCTATTTCATTCTGCATGCGGATGTGAGCGCATTACTCTCTTGAAGCCCGGATTCCAGATTCTCTGCAACAAAGAAGAAAGGTATGAATGTGAGTTACTCAAGGAGTAGGAGGATGGCCCAGTAGGCCATTAGTACCTTTGAACAGATAAGTTACTAAGAAATGGGGAATGATGAACAAAAGAAAGAGAGAGAGTTGTATGGAAGAAATGTATAGATCCATGTATGATCGAGAACGCTCATTATAAGCGGGCTATGACGCACAACGATGACGATAGTGATTATAGCAGTGTTGTGTTACCGTATGCACGGACTATCGACATGAATCGATCTGCGTCTGTATCTCTTCACGACGCGCTGTGATCGCAATGCCGCAGACGTCCGCTACAAGCCATACTCAGCCGCGTGTGCAGAACCTCCTACAGATCCAGACCTACGCGTCGACCCTGTCTTCACTAAGCATTGAAGATGTTGACGATAGATATGTAAATTCGGAAAAATGGGAAGATGTTCGTAGGTATAGGAAAGTAATGTAGGAATATATGAAAAAAGGGGTACCAAGACCAAAATATTTCTGTGTGTAGGTGCTATGACGATTTGCACTAGAAAAGAGTTTCGATAACTTCTTTTACAATTATGGTTCAAGCTGCTAACATTATACAAATTGAATTTAAATTTATGGCTTTGCAGTAAGGAAAAAATATATTTAAGCTTGCCGGACCGCTTCCACGTGGTAGTATGCGCCGACACGAACGTACGAAAGCCAACGATGACAATTTCTCTCAGCGCTGAGGGTCCGCACCATCAGCCTGCTCTCCTGCTAAATTCTTATATCTGCTGTGGGACGTCATTTATTCGGAAATGCCATCCGAAGCCATGTCATCCGCTATTCCTAACAGCTTTCATGTTAGCATGGAAGAGGTGTTAGCTTTTTGATCGGAGGCTGAGTAAGCAGATCGATCTCATGGTATAGTCGTACATGACGTATGGACTCCACGTGACGCTGAAATTTCAAGGTCCGCTGTTGATTCGATGCCGACTGTAAAAAATAATTCTCGAAACTTGTTCTCTTTTAGTAACGCTTCGTTACTCGCCTTGAAATATTCGTTAGAGGTTATGGGTGTATAATGGCTTTAGGTTGGCTTAAATGGTTTTGTTTTTTTTTTGTTATGGCTAATTTCTAATTAGCGACTAATTAATTAGCGCTAAAAATTTAGAAAGGAAGCTGTGATGAAGAAGGCAGAAGGTGTGCCACAACAGTACACGCAAAAAGCAAACCGGTCTCATACTAACCACATTGGCTGCAACGCAAAGCATATGCCTGACAGCAAGGCACTTCAACATGTTATGTTAGCTTATCAACACTTTGTAAAGTTTAATAAGCCAGTGGCAACTAAAAAAAAACCCCCGTCTGCCGAATCCCGCTATAAATAAATTGCACCAGCGTAAAAGCACCGACATCTGAATCTGGCCTGCTAAAAACAGGAAATATAATTATAGAAACACATTTTAATGGAAATTCTTTTTGTTCTACGCATTAATTATCGGACCGCTCGCACGTGCGCAGGTCGTACTTAATTAATGAAGTGTAAGCGGTATACGGCTGGCATTGTATTCATAGCCAGAACTCGCCCAGTCATCCGTGTGACAGTAGATGTCGTGTTAATTGTTTACTGTCGGCGAGTAAATAGTCGACGTTCGATTTGGAGCTGGCCACCAGCGGGATATTGCTAAGTGATCGACAATGTCTGAGATATCACGCATTCAACTAGCCAGTGTGGAACCAACCTCAGGATTGAAGGTAAAATATAAGTAAATGCTCGTGTTACCTTCTCCATCCTCTCTGTGTGTGTTCTTCTCTCTCTCATCTCGTTCTCGCTCTCTCTCTCTCTCTCCATCGTTCTTCCTCTCTCCTCTCTCTTCAACTTCAATCTCATCTCATCATCTCATCTCTTCTCTCACCTCTTCTCTCTCTCTCTCATCTCTCCCGACTCTTTTCCTCTGCTCTCTCTCTCTCGTCTCTTCTCAAATCTCTCTCTCCTCTCTCTCTCTGCTCGTTCTTTCTCTCTCTCTCTTCTCCGCACTCTCTCACTATTATCTCTTCTCTTGCCCTATCCTACAATACAATGTAACATCCGACATCCTCCTACCAGAGGAGATACTCATACACAATAAGACATTAGGTCAAAAATATAACAATATAGTCAGGTATAGATTAATTTACCCGTCAAAATACCAAACGAATAGGAAAAATCAAGCATAAACGACGAATAATCACGCATTTAACTACATAAGGCTATCAAAACAAAATATCACATTCTGAAAAAGGACCGAGTCGCAGGTAACAAAACATGAAACAAAAAAATAAAGAAACAAGTGCTCTAACAAAAAAACACAATAAAGTATATAAGTAAACACCGCATATTGTAGCCCAGTATTACCAACAGCAAGAAACCAGCGTATATGTCGTTTATAATCTCTAACTACTGGGATGCATTTTAGAACAGTTTTGGGTAAGGCGAATAAATCTAAAGACACATTGCAATTAACGAATGTCGCGACGATGCTTCGAAGGCATGGCTTATGAAGGAAGAGAAAGATCGACTAGCGAAAATACAAACCTATTCCAAAAAGAAGGTACTGATAATATACTTGCTATACTTGTGAGAGAAAAAAGGGGATGGTAGAAGAGATCTTGAGATAGACAGTGAGAGTGAGAGAGGGGGAGAAAGAGATCGTGAGACAGAGAGAGGGAGAGAAGAAGACCGTGAGACCGTGAAAGAGAGAGAAAGAGAGAGAGAGAGAGAAGAGAGAAGAGAGAAGAGGAAAATAGAGGGGAGAGAGAGAGACAGCAAGAACGAGAGAGAAGAAGAGAAGAGAAGAAGAGAGAGAGCAAGACGAGAGATGAAGAGAGAGGAGAGAGAGAGAGAGAGATGAGAAGAGGAGAGAAAGAGAGCGAGAGAGGAGCGAGAGAGAGAGAGGAGAGAAAATGAGGGAGAGAGAGGAAGGGAGAGAGAGCGGGGGGACGAGAAAGAAAAGAGAGAAAGAGATCGTGAGACAGAGCGTCGAGGGAGGGCGCGCATTTGGAGCGCCATTGCTCATGTGCATTGTGCAATAGCATAGGGGCAGGCAATGGCGTGATGCTGCGGCAGAAGTGTAATCCTGAGATCGAATTTTACCATGTGTAAATAATATATGAGTATCGCTAGGAATCTAATCTAATTTACATATAATTAACATTGTATTTTCCGTCTGGTCTCTGAGACTCTGAGGACACGTATAGTTTCCGCAGTGTGAATGTGGATCCGGACGCTGCTATCGAACAGGTGGTGACAACGAGCAAGTATGCTAAGCTCTTCCCCGAGGACAGCGTCATTAAAGGGTACCGTACCCATCCGTACATGCTCAATCTACGTGACTAACGTCAACGGTTGATCAATGTGATGGATAGCAGATCAATTAGCCAAGCGCTGCTAAATTATATTTGATAATAAAATATTTAAATATCTCATTTATGGCTAATAAATTATTATTACTAATTAATTATTGATTAGATTAATAGTGAGTTAAATACTCGACCAACCGCCCCACAATCGTGGCGTTTTCTTTTAAATTACTAGAGCACTAACTAACTATATGATATCAAAGGAGCCGTTCAATGCGAGTTACTACTAGAGTTGTGAGAGTGTTCTTCATTTTCCCCGTGTTTGGTGTATATTTCCAAGAAGTAAAGACTGAAGGTAACCAACTTCCTATATAATCAAGGAACAACGAATTTATGTCCTGTCTAAGCTGCAGGCTGCTACTATGTTGGTGTCTAAGCATCTAGGCTCTCACGGAAAGTATAGTTGGCGGCCACCGTATTAGGCACGTTAGAACGCAAATGTCACAATAATCCTAAGTTGTTGTTTAGCGTGCTTGGCTATGAGCATATAAGCAAAATCTTTCATGCATTTCAGGAGCAGTGGGAAGGCGAAGTTCGGCGAGTCGTGGGCGCAAGGCATACTATGCAGACAGGAGGAGTCGAATGAAGCGAAACCGTCCTCGAGTATGTGCGTAAAGATGCAGAGAAATGCGACAGGCTGCAAGGTGCGTAAATGTTTCGCAAACGCACGCACGCACGCACGCCACGCAACGGTCACATTAAACGTATGCATCGCACGAACCGCACAGATACGTAACACGCACCGCACCGACTCATGCCACGTACGGCGCGCACACATTAACGCACTCACGCGCGTAACACGATGCCATTATGTGATTGCGCAAACTGTTGAAGAAAAGTAAATAGATAATGTAGATAATTTCTGACACAGGCGTTGATGCGAGATAACGGTGTCCGATGGGCGTTCACATTGTCAAGCCGAGACGACCGTCTTTGTGTGGAAGCGCCGCTATCCAGCACATCTAAGCACCAAAGGACTAATATACAGAAGGAGAGGAAGCGCCGCCATATCTCCGCGCAAATTTAGGCTTCAGGCAGAGACCCTAGAACAGATTAGTGTTCTACTGTCTCTGGGTTTCGGTAAGCACAGCACGTTTCAGCTGATTATGGTCCATAGATGGCGCCCTAAAAGCACCAAGTCAGCCAATCCACTTCATCTTGCTTGTTATACGTTTAGCTCTGCTAAGCACGACGTCGACCATGCCTTAGTTACAAAACACTAAGCAAATTAAATTTAAATTCTAAATAACTAAAAACAATAATTATAATAATGATAGATAATAATATAAAATAATACATAATAATCTAATAACTGAGACAATTATCTCATTAGGCTGTAAGTTCCATTATAGCGTCGAATATGTTACCTTCGAAACGCACACTGGGTTAATTTCCAAACGCAGGTCGTTTAACGCAGATCGCAGACGCATTACCCGCGAGTTATTTTTCATAAACCGCGGTATTTCCTGTCGATTAGAGCTGCACCCTTTGCCGTATTTCTCTGTATGTAATAATATATATATATATATATAATACATACCTATAGATGTCGATTATATGTTGTGAAACAGTGATCTGGTAATGTATGTTTTTTCCTCGCTCTCGTAGGGGTTCAGCTAAATGCAATGCTCTTGCGGAGCGACGGGACTGGTATGGGACCTGCTGGCTGAAAGAAACTAAAAGAGAATACACGAAGCAGATAAACCATGACATTCTCAGTATTCCTCGCAAGAAGGTAAGAATTAAGCTCATTAACCAGATAACACCACACGTGCGCGAACACCTCACGCGATACACACATCGCGCGCGCAGTGAGGCGCTGCGCGCCATCACAACCGCAGCACACACACACACACACACACAGCAACACACACACACACACACACACAACACACAAACACACAACACACACCGTATATATCACACACACAACACACACACACAAGGCACACACGGGGGTACATAGTGGAAAGTTTATTAATAGTAGTAGAGCACACCACACACACAACACACACACAGCAAGTATACCACACACGCGCGCGCATACACGTATACCACCACCCACAACACACGTATACACACGCGAATACAACGACATACACCCCGCGCCACACACATGTATACATCACGCACACACACATTCGTAACACACAGCGCGCGCACACACTGACAGGCACGTATATCACAAGCGCACGCGAAAACAACATGCCTATAGTTTACAGATTCACTTATTTCCCCCTTCATGTTGCTATCCACTTTCCATAATCCAGCTCATTTAACTATCATTATCACAATCTATTGACTAAATATATTTAGCAAGCCTAAATACATCACACATTTGTGGGGATTAATTCCACTCCTGATCAATTATTAGCAAACTCGTAATTATTATTGTGAAATTATTTTAACTGATTAGTGATTTTTGCCTCAGGGGCACTGGTATTGTCCTAACTCCTTCTCTAATACCATGATCACGTGAATACTTACAGTTTACGCATAAGTTGCTCCGAAACCGAATCTAATAACACACCAATATCATTTGTTTCATCGTTCCGCGTTAAAGATATTCCGAGAACCGAGACCGGTCAATCCGAAGTTATACAAACACGGTTCTATGCTGCGCCACCTGACGGAGTTTCTCGAGACTTCAACGGTGGTCTGGACAAACGAGTGCTGTATTCTGTCGCAATGCGATATGCGGCGTGGAAACGCCTTCCTTTACAAGATCTCAATCAACTCACAGAGCAACGTGCTGTCCCGAGCACGACCTCCTAACTTGAGGTAATAAAACTTAATTTCAGAAAGAACTTAGAAGGCTTTGTTTTAGGCCTATGGAAGCTTGGCTTTTTAGAAGATAAACTGTTGCGTTATGTTCGCTATCATCTCAACCAGATGCCCAGCCAAAAGCTCACAGGCAGCTTGGAGACGTCTCATAAAAAAAATTAATGGTAAATTAAACACCAAAATGTACCAAAGTCTTCATGTGTCTCTACTCTATCTTCTAAATGCCATGGTACAAATGCCTCATCTGCAACACACTAAAGTAAACCGCACGCACCGCTGCAAATTTTGTTCCCCAACTTGAGTTCTCCATTCACATCGCACTCTCACTCGAAGCAAGCAATGTACAAAATTAACATCAACTACCATAAACCTAAAACCTAAACCTGACCCAACCGTAACCGAACCCTAACACTAACTAATAATCCAAACCACTATACGTAATGAACCATTCTAATTAGCAAAACACTAATCCTATTGGGGGTCCGGAACTCAATGGGGAAAAAAAATTTCGCCGCCCGCACCGCCCTGTGCTGCGTGCAACAACAACATTGAAATAAGAGGGTTACTATTTCTTATAAGAGAGTTATTACTCTCTTATTCATGTGTTTGCCCTGCACGCAGCACAGGGCGGGCGGCGTGTACTTGTGTGTTGCAAAGGATGAGTCATTTGACCGAGCATTTACAGGTGATATAAGGCGAAATATAGTAGAGAAACATTAATACTTTGGTACATTTCGTGTTTATTACCATTCAATTTTTGTTATTGAGACGTTCCAAAGTGCCTGTGGCCAAGCCCTGTGTGAAATGGTAGTCATGTACGAGTAGTGCTTTACTAGGGACTA
>NW_014577324.1:163696-173352 GCF_000485595.1 Priapulus caudatus | reverse complement strand
TCGTGTGGAATGAAGACATCGTGGCTAGAGCTAGGTACGGAGCTTCGAGTTATGCGTTTCATGCTTCTTATGCGGTTGCGCCGCTGGCAGAATGCAGCCGCGAAACTCCTCGGCTTGCGCACACGGCGCACGAACGCACGCGTGTGCACGCACGCACGCACACACGCGGCTGTAGTAACACGACCACGCGCACGCACGCGCGCAGTGTAGTAACACGGGGCCGAACACGCACGCACGCACGCACGCACTGCACGCACGCCCACGAACGCGACGTGCTAGTAATTCATATCTGCAGCGACGGCAGCGGAGACGTCTGACGGTTGCGCGGTAGGCGTGAACAGCAGCGCACTTCTAGCGGAACCGTTACGGTCTCGCCGTTCGATTGACCGCCTCCGGCGAAGCGACGGAGTAGAGAAGGATGTGAGAGAGAGCAGAGAGAGCAGACATCGAGAGAGCGATAGAAGAGACCGCGGCGGTATTTTCGGGATCGGTCCTCTCTCGGAGCTACGCAGCTCGCGGCCTTGCTTTCTATCGAAACGTATGTCAGATTTCCATTAGCGACGCACCCCCCCGTGCCCACAAACACTCGCGCGCGCGCTTGCACGCACGCACGTACGTACGTATTACCCTTTCCTAGGCTATTTTCAATGTTATCACCTACCATACGTAGCAGTATCGTATGAATGCCCGGTGTGTCATTGACGTGGCAGCAAACACACGGCGCGAGATGCGCCGTGCACGGCGCTACGCCTCGCTAAATGATGAGATAATTGACCAAGCGACGAAAGAGAGCAGAGATAGATAGAGACGAGACGAGGAGAGATGAGAGAGAGATGAGAGGATAGACTGGACGAGCGACGGGAGCGAGGATAGAGAGGGAGGAGAGAGAGAGAGAGAGATAGCATACGATAGAGAGAGATAGATCAGAGATTGAGAGAGAAGGCGCGCGCACCTAGCGAGAGAGAGAGAGGGGGGAGAACGAGAGAGAGAGGAGAGAGACGGAGAGGACCGATGAGAGATAGAGGCGAGCGAGAGAGCGATAGAGCCCGCCCGAAGGTGTAGAGAGGGGTGTTGAGGGATAGAGGGCGGCGGTTGAGAGGAGGGGGGTGAAGAAAGAGAGGGACGGGGTCTAAGAGAGAGAGAGAGAGAGAGAGACAGAGCGCGCGAGGAGAGAGAGCGAGAGAGAGCGAGAGAGAGAGGCGAGAGAGAAGTGAAGAGGGATAGAGAGAGGGGAGGAGGTGTAGAGAGGAGAGAGATATTCGCGCGCGAGAAAGAACAGAAAAGAGTGAGAGAGTGAGAACAGAGGCACAGCTGTGTGTATGCTGCGTGTTGTGCGTGCATGCGCTGCGTGGCGCTAAAGTGGGCATATATAGTCGTACACTCCTCAGCTGCCTGTGCGGCCGTGAGTATCTGGCGCGATGCGCATGCCGCCATGTTTACTTTATAGCCCGAGCATAGATTGTATAGAAGGTGTCCACGCATGCCGTCACCACGTCTCTCTCCCGCGCCTTAGATGCGCTGGCTTCTTCTTCTTCTTCTTTCTTCTTCTTCTTCATTCTCTTCTCGTTCTTTTCTTGTTGTTGTTGTGTTTTCTTTCTTCTTCGTCTTTTTCTTTCGCCTCTTTCGCTTTCTATCTTCGTCTCGTCGCTTTTCTCCTTCTCCTTTCCATTGTAAACATCTTCTTTTTGTCTGTATTTTCTTTCGTCTTCTTCTTTCTTCTTCTTTTTTCTTCTTACTTCTTCTTGTGTCGTTCTTCTTCTTTTTCTTCTTCTTTGTCTTCTTTTCTTCTTCGCGGTTAGGTATGCGAGACGGCATTCACCTGTGTAGATGTAGCCGCCGTGCCCGTCTGCCGTCGGCGGCAGGTGAGGCTGGGCTGGTGCTGAACGTGCTGAGGGCTGGCTGGTTCTGACGTGCTGCCGTACGTCCACAGTATGCGGATGTTTTTGCGTCGAATGGTATGTAGTGTAAATAATCACCTTCTTTCTCCCGTTGTTACTCGTGGTTGAATTTAGTTTGGTATCATCGCTCCGCGTAGGTGCGACCGTGGTTCTACGTCAAGGATCTTGCGGCGGCTTCTCGCTTCTCTCTCACACATCTCTCTCTATCTATCTACCATCTATTTGTCTCTCCTTCTCCCTTTTCTCTCGCTCGCTCTGTGCGCTTCTTTCTCTCCCTCTTCCCCATCTCTCTCTCTCTCTCTCCCTCTCTTCTCTCTCGTCTTGTCTCTTCTCCTCTTCTCTCTTCTCTGGTTTCTCTCTCTGTTATCTTGTCGTCATCTCTCATCTTTTTCTCTCCCATTCCTGTTTTCTCTCTCTCTCGCTATCCTCCCTTTCTCTTGGTCTCTCGTGCATCTCGTGAAACGTTTTCTTGTTGACTTCTTCTGCTGTGTACGGTTTTGGATTTTCGCTCCTCCTCGCTGAAACTCGATTCATCGTGAGTAGAGTCACAAACGGTCCCGAAAAAAAAGCCCAGCCATGGATACAGCGTCTGCATGCCGCTAGTCCATAGTTTGTGTACGTGGGTAGTGCTGTGTGTTGCGTCTGTCGCTGTGTGCGTGTGCGTGGCCGGGCTCTCGTGTGTGTGTGTTACGTGTGTTTGTTCTGTGTGCCGTTGCTGCCGTGTGCGTTGTGCGTGCTGCGTGCCTGTGCGTGTGAGCGCGCGTGCTATATATTATGTTGTGATCTCTCTCTCTCTCTCTCTCTCTCTCTCTCTCTCTCTCTCTCTCTCTCTCTCTCTCTCTCTCTCTCTCTCTCTCTCTCTCTCTCTCTCTCTCTCTCTCTCCTCCTCTCTCTCTCTCTCTCTCTCCCTCTCTCTCTCTCTCTCTCTCCCCTCTTCCTCCCTCTTCCTCTCTCTCTGTATGATCGTGACTACAGCACTCACCTCATCATTCCGGTCAGTATCGTGCTCTCATGCTGCTGCAGGAAGCAGCGGAACAGTGGCTCACTCTCGCGGCAAGTCTCGATCGACTTCAGTATCAGTCCGTAGTTGTTGACGTAGTTGACGTGCACCGGCAACCTGTGCGCATGCGCAGCAGGAAGAGCAAAGATGTACGGCCAGCGTAAGTGTTAGTAATACACCATCATTAAGAGACCAATAGAGCAAAGATGTAGCACCACGGTAACTGTTACCAAGGCACCATCAGGAAGAGATGTCCTTCCCACCGTTTCTAATATATTCATACGGCTTATATCGTTATGTCGAGATATAAATTATAATGACATTATCAGGAATACATGGAACACAGACATACAGATCAAGATCTATATTCATGCTAAAATGAGCTAACATCTTATATTGTAATCCGTGTTTTCATCATTCGCGTTGATACGACCGTGTCTTCATTATTAAATAGACGTAGGGCGCTAGTAGAGGTCGCCATAAAATTCGATAAAATATTTAAAATAGGGCGCGAGCCGCGCTAGCTCGCATCTTGAATCGTATACACTGTAGAGAGAATTTTACCATGCACATCTCTTCAGGGCAATCCCTTGCATATTGTAGGCGCGTAAGTTTGGCCGAATAATATTATCGTGGCTGGCAACTCGACCAGCCATGTGAACAGCAATTCCAATGTACTGTAGAATACGACAAGGATTGTGGCGGGGATGCTACGGCAAAAGTGTAAATGAACCGTATATAGTAATACCTATTATACACAACTCAGTGATCGTACATTAGTGCTTCATGCCGAATCCTACTTGGCGAATGAGAAAAAGATTTTAAGCTACATGCCATCAGGAGCAGAAACGCGATCAACTCACCTAGTGCAAAACTTGACGAGAATGTCGCCTATGCACTGTCGAGGTGTCCACGCCTCCACCCTGTCCACCAGCGAGTCCACCAACTCCCTACCAAAGGAGAGCGAATCCCAGTTGCCGTATAAAAATACCATCTAACATCTTTGCACAATCTTAGTCGTTGTATAAAATGTACCAAACATTATACAGGCGCAAACTGCACGACCGTTTGTATTTCGTTTACGCTGTTTGTTGTCTACACGGGATCGGTAATGTATTTGCAATAATGACGATATCTAAGGCGTTATATCATATATTTAAGTTATATCTAAGGCTTGCGGTTATATCCTGGGTTTCTGCTGCGACAGTCGACGAATACGATATCACTTTTCCATGCACGATTAACCAGTAGAAAATAGAATACACAGATCACAGACTGGAAGACAACACAATGAACACATGTAAAATACATACATGATAATAATGGAAAATACATGAAAGAATACAATAGAGAAGAGGACGTAGATAGAAGGACGGGTCTTGTGTTCATACCTGCTTACTTCTAGCACACAGAGCACGTCAGAGAAGATGATGCGGAGGTTGTCAGCCGATAGAATAGCTCTGAAAGGCATTATATACATCGCGACACTCGTTAGACATGGACAGCAAATATCTAGTTAAATATCAGATTATAAGTTAAGTAAAGGCTAGAGAAATATAGAACTTTACGAGCAATAAAATCAGCCGATTTTACAATGTTTCTAACGCTGAAATTCAGTATTAAAATGAGCGAAAGCGTAACTATTAGATATCACATTCTTATAGCCGATAAAATTATTTTCCCCAGCAAGTCTTCGCAACGATTCTGCTGTCTAAATAAACACGAAATGTACCAAAGTATTAATGTTTCTCTACTCTATTTCGCCTATAATCACCTGTAAATGCCGGTCAAATGCTCATCTGCAACACACAAGTACACCGCCCGCCCGCCCTGTGCTGCGTGCACAAACAACATGAATAAGAGAGTAATAACTCTCTTATAAGAAAATAGTAACTCTCTTATTCATGTTGTTTGTGCACGCAGCACACATGAAATTTTTTTCCCCACTTGAGTTCCGGACCCACCATAGATAGTGTTTTGTAATAAATGGTTCTTACATATATGGTTGGATTATAGTTAGTGTTAGGGTTCGGGTACGTGTTAGGGTCAGGTTTAGGTTTAGGTTTATGGATAGTTGATGTTCATTTTACATTGTTGCTTCGAGGAAGTCGAGTGAATGGAGAACTCAAGTGGGAAAATAAAATTTGCGGGCGGGCGTGCGGTTTACTTGTGTGTTGCAGATGAGCATTTGACCGGCATTTAGAAGTAGAGTAGAGAAACATTAAGACTTTGGTACATTTCGTGTTTATTTACCATTAATGTTTTTTATTGAGACGTTCCAAGTGCCTGTGAGCTTGGCTGGCATCTGGTTGCGATGATAAGCAAACATAACGCCAACAGTTATCTTCTAAAAAAGCCAAGCCTTCCAAGCCAAAACAAAGCCTTCTAAGTTCTTTCTGAAATTAAGTTTTCTTACCTTAAGTAGGAGGTCGTGTCGGACAGCACGTTGCTCGTGAGTTGATTGAGATCTTGTAAGGAAGGCGTTTCCCCGCCCAGCATTCGCATTGCGATAGCGTACAGCGACTCGTTGTCCAGACACACCGTGAAGTCGGAAAACTCCGTCAGGTGGCGCAGCGATAGAACCGTGTTGTATAACTCGATGACGGTCTCGGTTTCGGAAATCTTTAAGCGAACATGAACAAGTGAATTTGGCTTATTAATTCGAGTTTCGGGCAATTTATGCGAAAACGTAAGATATTCACAGTGATTCATGGTATTAGAGAAGGGGTAGGAGCCCTGTCTCAGGGCCCTGAGAAAAAATTACTAATCAGTTAACAATAATTCAAATAATAACTACGATTGCGAATAATTATCAGGAGTGAATAATGACACAAAATGTGTGATTATTTAGGCCTGCTAATATATTAGTCAATAGATTGTGAATTGATAGATTAAATGACTGATTATGAAATGATAGCAACATAAAAAATAGTAGAATCTGTAAACTATAGGCATGTTGTTTTAGCGTGCGCGTGTGTATACGTGTGTGTGCGTGCGTGTGTATACGTGTGTGTGTGCGCGCGCGTGTGTATACGTGTGTGTGCGCGCGTGTGTGCGCGCGCGTGTGTATACGTGTGTGTGTGTGCGCGTGTGTATACATGTGTGTGCGCGGGGGTGTATGCGTGTGTGTGCGCGCGTGTGTATACGTGTATGCGCGCGCGTGTGTGTATATAATATATACGTGTGTGCGCGCGTGTGTGTGTATACGTGTGTGCGCGCGTGTGTGTGTACGCGCGTGTGTGTGTATACATGTGTGCGCGCGTGTGTGTATACGTGTGTGTGTGTGTGTGTGTGTGTGTGTGTGTGTGTGTGTGTGTGTGTGTGTGTGTGTGTGTGTGCGCGCGCACGTGTGTGTATCTGTAATGAGCTTAATTCTTACCCTTAAATAGTGCAATTTGTGAATAATTTGCGGAAGGTTACTGTTGTATGCCCCCTATACGGTAATAGGAACGGTTTTCCTGCACTCCTGCTTCGATGGACGCAGTTTTTACAATATTTGTTACATAATCTATCATATATCTACCAGATAGAATATAAACTCAGGTACATTAATGTCCATGATTATCTAGAAGTAGTTAGTATGGATATATAGACGGAGCCGTGCATAAACCCCACGATGAATGTAATATTTAATTCATAAGCGTCCATATTGACCGTATCGCGTATGTATTCCATTTCACGCGAGCAAACGTATGAATATGTCCGGATTGAAACGAACAGCCGATTCGTAGGCCCTACATGAATGACCACATAAACTAAACAGTGTAGTAATCAATATTACCAGAAGGTGAATAATGGCAATTTGTCATTATCTACTCCTGATATTGCCATAATAATATATCACCATCAACCAATCGAAATGGTTGGCACAGCCGCGCATGCGCAGGCATCGCATCTTCCCGCCATTTTTATTTGCCGCGCTGAGATTTCGTTCCTTTTGTCGTCGGTTTTGATTTCACTTCCTTAACCACCGGCTTTTTGCCTTGCCGCGGCGACTTGCCCCGTTTCTGTTCGCCAGAGGGCGCTTCCAACACTTGCAACGACGACGACGACGACGATGACGATAGCGGCTTCGACGTTTTTTTAACGAGAGGTTTTCTCGCCGCTGGAGGGCGCGGCGACACGCCACGCGGCGACATCGGCTGTCGCTTCGCCGTTAGCCCGCCTAACGACGACGCCGGCGCATCACGCGGCGACAGCGACGGCGGCGGCGTTGGCGATTTAAACGTCGTCTGGCGCGGCTCCCTATCGGGCCGCGCATGGGGCGGCGGCGGCGACGCCTCGATCTCGTTATACTTGGCGATGACGTCATCGAGGGCCGTCATCGCGTCGTCGAACTCGCTCTCGGGCATTCCCTCGTCGACGTACCATCCGTAGAGCGTGCGTAGCTCGCAGCTGTGCTGATACTGCTCCCGCAGCTTCGCTAGCAAGCACGTCACCCCCGTGTCGTTACTCAGCCGCGTCGCCGAGCGAAAGACGCCGCGGTGCTTGAACGGGCACACGGACGCCACGACGCGGTCTCTGTCGTCGGCGCGGGCGACGCGGACGGCCCGCTGCGCTTCCTCGACGACCGTCCCGCGAAAGGCGACGGCGCTCTGGATGTTCACACCGGCGCGACGTCCGTCAGCGCCCGAGAAGGCGTAGTCTGGCGCGAAGACTTTTTCGACGAGTTCGGTTAGCGTGAAGTCGACGCGTTTGGCGAGCGTCTTCAGCGGGCAGCTTCCGCAGGTGAGCAGTCTAAGAGGAGAGCGCGGTACGAGGGTGCTGCTGAGATCGTGGAGGTCGGTGAAGCCTTGGTCACTAAACCTGCAGGCGGGAGAGAGAGAGAGGTCACGCGGGGTTCAAGTTAGCACATGCGAGTGACAGATTTGGCGCGATTATGCACCTTGCGCAGGGCCGTAGCCTCTGTAGGGTGGGAGCGGGCAATAGTATTAAATTTCCGGTAGATTCATTTACAGCCCAATGAAAACACCCCGTAAATACACCCCCGTGAATGTAAATCTTCATGTGGTCTTCATTGAAACCCACGCAACACACGCTCCACCCCCTACGCTATATGCACGTTGACTGGGAGCTGCGCCTAGTCATCATTACTAAACTGAGTCGCGAATAAAATTCCCCCGCACCGCACCTATAGGGGCTTTCTCAGGTGACGGCTCAGTACTGCATCGTATATGAACTACAGTAGTAGTACCGTACTGCAACAGTAGTACTGTACAGTCCCTAGTAAAGGCACTACATCGTATATGACTACACATTTCACACGGGCTTGGCCACAGGCACTTGGAACGTCTCAATAAAAAAATTAATGGTAAATAAACACGAAATGTACGAAAGTCTTAATGTTTCTCTATACTCTATTTCGCCTATAATCATCTGTAAATGCCGGTCAAATGCTCATCTGCAACACACAAGTACACCGCACGCCCGCCCTGTGCTGCGTGCACAAACAACATGAATAAGAGAGTAATAACTCTCTTATAAGAAAATAATAACTCTCTTATTCATGTTGTTTGTGCACGCAGCACAGGGCGGGCGGGCGGCGAAATTTTTTTCCCCACTTGAGTTCCGGACCCACCATAGATAGTGTTTTGTAATAAATGGTTCTTATATATATGGTTGGATTATATTTATTGTTAGGGTTCGGGTACGTGTTTCGTTCTTTCCTCCTCTCATCTCTTTCTCTTCTCGTCTCCTCTCTCTCTTCGTACCTCTCTCTGCTCATTCTCACTGCGCGCTCTCTCCCCTCTCGCTCCTCTCCATCTCTCTGCTCACGGCTGCGGCTCGGTTTCCTCTCTCGTGTCTCTCTCTCTTCTTCTCTCTCTCGTCTCTCTCTCTCTCTCTCTCTTTGCAAAGTTGCTTCGACACCACATTCGCTTCTTCTGCTCTCTCTCTCTCCTTTATCTTTCTCTTGGCCTCACCTCCTTACGATCGGTACAATTGATCTCTCCCGATCTGTACAATAAGCATTGTACAATATACATATAGCAGGTATATTAATTTACCCGTAAAAATACGGTAGGAATCAGCGTAACGCGATAATCGCATTTATACTCATAAGGTATCACGCATCACATTCTAAAGGTACCGTGGCATGGTAACAAACTGAAACGTGGCTCTTACAACACACGGCGTGCATTTGTAGGCCCAGTATTACCAACAAAGACTAGGTATATGTGCGTTAAATCTACTATTGGGATGTATTTTACGACAGTTTTGGGAGGCGATATGTGAAGACCATTGCATCAACGATGTCGGACGCTTCGAGGGCATGGCTTATGAGGAAGAAGATCGACTAGCGAAAATACAAACCTATTTCCAAGAAGGTACTGATATATACTTGCTATACTTGTGACGAGCCGAAGAGGGGCAGGGGGGGGGGGGGGGGGGGGGGGGGGGGGGGGAGGGGGGGGCGGTGTAGAAAGAGATTCATTGAGATAAAAGTGAGGGTGAGAGAGGGTGGAGAAGAGATCTTGAGACCAGAGAGAGGGGAGAAGGAGACGCGTAGACTGTGTGAAAGAGCAGAGAGAAGAGAGAGAGAGAGAGAGAGAGGAGAGAGAGGGAGAAATAGAGGGAGAGAGGAGACAGAGAACGAGAGAGAGAGAGAGAGAGGAGACGAGAGAGAGAGAAGAGAGCAGATAGATGAGAGAGAGAGAAGAGAGAGAGCCAGATAGAGGAGAGAGCGATAGAGAGAGAGAGAGAGAGAGAGAGAGAGAGGAGAGAAAGAGGGAGAGAGAGAGGGAGAGAGAGAGGGAGGC
>NW_014577324.1:156080-163533 GCF_000485595.1 Priapulus caudatus | reverse complement strand
AGTGTCATAAAGTACCGTACCATCCCCATACAATCCTCAATCCACGGTGGGACTCACGCGTCAAACGATTTTGATCAATGTGATGGATAGCAGATCAATTAGCCAACGCTGCTAATTATTATTTGATAATAAAATATTAAATATTATTTATTGTAATAAATTATTAATTACTATTAATTATTTGATTGATTAATAGTGATTAACATATCGACACGCCCCACAACTCGTATGGGTTTTCTTATTACTAGAGCCTAAACTAACTATTGATTATCAGAGCCGTTCAATGAGAGTTTACTACTATGAGGTTGTGAGAGTTTCTTATTTTCTCCGTGTTGGTGTTGTATTTCCAAAGTAAAGACTGAAGAATCAACGTTTACTATATAATAAGAACAACGAATTTATTCCTGTTTAGTGCAGGCTGCTATATGTTGGTGTCTAACACTGGCTTCAGGGAAGTAGTTGGCGCCACCTATTAGGCACGTTAGAACGCATGTCACAATAATCTTACAGTTGTTGTTTACGGCTATGAGCAATATCAGCAAAATCTTTATGCATTTCAGGAGAGTGGGAAGGCGGAAGTTCGGGAGTGTGGGCGAAGGCATACTATGAGAAGGAGAGTCGAATGAGCGAAACCGTCCTCGAGTATGTGCGTAAGATTGCAGAGAAATGCGACAGGCTGCAGATGTGCGTTAATATGTTCGCACGCACGCTACGCACGCACGCACGCACGCACATTCCTATGCACACACGACCGCACAGATACGTATACACGCACGCACCGACTCATGCCACGTATGCGCGCACACATTAACGCACTCACGCGCGTACACATGCCATTTGTGATTGCTAAAACGTGTTTGTAGAATAAGTAATAGATAATGTAGTAATTTCTGACAGCGTTGATCGAGATACGGGTTCCGTCACGGCGGCTCACATTGTCAAGCCGAGACGACGTCTTTGTGTGGAAGCCGCTATCCAGCCCACATCTTAAGCACACCAAGGAGCTAACTATAACATAGCGAGAGGGAAGCGCCGCCATATCGCGCCCAAATTTGGGGTTCGGCAGAGACCCTAGAACAAGATTAGTGTTCTATTGTATCTGGCGGTCGTATGCACAGCCGTTTCAGCTGATTATGGTCCATAGATGGCGCCCTAAAAAAGCACACAGCCAATCCGCTTCCTCTCCTTGTTATATTTAGCTCCTTGCTAAGCACGAACGTGACCATGCCCTACTTACACAGCAATTAATTTATAATCTAATAACTAATAACAATAATTATAATAATGATAATAATAATAATAATAATAATAATAAATCTAATAACCTTGAGAACTTAATTATTCTCTTAGCTGTAATTCATTATAGCGTCGAAATGTACTTCGAAACGCACACTGCGGTATTTCAAAACGCAGGTGTTTTAACGCAGGATCGCAGACGCATTACCGAGTTATTTGTCATAAACCCGGTATTCTTCGATAGAGCTGCACCCTTTTCCGTTTCTCTGATATGGAGTATTTATATATAAGTAATATATAATATATATACCTTAGATGCGTTTATTGTGGCGGGAAACAGTGATCGGTAATGCTATGTCTTTTTCCTCGCTCTCGTAGGGGTTTCAGCCTAATGCATGCTTCTTGGCGGAGCACGGGAGCTGGTATGGGATCTCGCGCTCTGAAGAAACTAAAAGATGAATATCCGAAGCAGATAAACATGACATCATCAGTATTTCCTTCGCAAAGGGTAAGAATTAAGCTCATTCACAGATACACACACGTGCGCGCCACACACGCGGTATACACACTCCCCGGCGCGGCGCAGCTCGCGCGCGCGGCACACACACCCAACACACACACACACACACACACACACTAACACAACACACCACACACAGCACACACACACACACACGTAATACACACACACACACACACACACACACAACACACACACACACACACACACACACACACACGTATCACACACACGCGCGCGCATACACGTATACACAGCGCGCACACACACGTATCACACACCCACATCACCGCATACACCCCGCGCACACACATGTATTAGCACACGCACACACACACGTACACACGCGGCGCGGCACACACCCGTATACACAAGCGCACGCGAAAACAACATGCCTATAGTATTGACAAGATTCTATTATTTTTTATGTGTGCTATCATTCATCAATCGAGTCCATTTAATCTCATCATTCACAAGTCTATTGGACTAACATAGACGTTAGCAGGGCCTAAATAATGCACACATTTTGTGGGATTATCACTCCTGATCATTATTAGCAATCGTAAGTTATTATTTGAATTATTGTTAACTGATTACTGGATTTTTTCCTCAGGGCACTGTATTGTCTACTCCTTCTCTAATACCATGAATCACTGTGAATATCTTACGTTTTCGCATAAGTTTGCCCGAACTCGAATTAATAAGCCAAATTCATTTGTTCATGTTCGCTTAAAGATTTCCGAAACCCGAGGACCGTCATCGAGCTTATACAACACGGTTCTATCGCTGCGCCACCTGACGGAGTTTTCGACTTCACGGTTGTGTCTGGACAACGAGTCGCTGTATTCTGGTCGCAATGCGAATGCTGGGCGTGGAAACGCCTTCCTTACAAGGATTCTCAATCAACTCACGAAGCAAGCGTGCTGTCCGACACGACCTCCTACTTGAGGCTAAGAAAACTTAATTTCAGAAAGAACTTAGAAGGCTTTTGTTTTGGCTTGGAGGCTTGCTTTTTTAGAAGGATAACTGTGGCGTTATGTTCGCTTAATCATCTCACCAGATGCCAGCCAGAGTCACAGGCACTTGGAACGTCTCAATAAAAAAAATTAATGGTAAATAACACGAAATGTACCAAGTCTTAATGTTTCTCTACTCTACTTCTAAATGCCGGTCAAATGCTCATCTGCAACACACAAGTAAACCGCACGCCGCCTGCAAATTTTTGTTCCCCACTCTGAGTTCTCCATTCACTCGACTTCCTCGAAGCAACAATGTAAAATGAACATCAACTATCCATAAACCTAAACCGTAAACCTGACCCTAGAGAGAGAGAGAGAAAGAGCGAGAGAGAGAGAGAGAGACAGAGAGAGAGAGAGAGAGAAGGATACAACTACATTTACTATATTTACCTTCAATCCTAGTTGGTTTCCACACTGGCCTAGTTGAATCGTGATGATCTCAGACATTGTCGATCACTTAGCAATATCCCGCTGGTGGCCACTCCAAATCAACTCGACTATTTACTCGCGACAGTGAACAATTACACACCGACATCTACTGTCACACGATGACTGGTGAGGCTGGCTATAGAATAAACAATGCCAGACTATACCGCTTACACTTCATTATAAGTACGCACCTGCGCACGTGCGAGCGGTCCATAATTAATGCGAGAACAAAACTTTCCATTAGAATTTGTTTCTATAATTATATTCTTGTTTTACAGCCAGTTCAATGTCGGATGCTTTTACGCTGTGATTTATTTATAGCGGGATTCGCGCAGACGGTTTATTGCACTGCTTATTAAACTTTAAAATGTGATAAGCATAAACATAAACATGTGATGCCTTGCTGTTACAGGTATATGCTGGTGCAGCCAATGTGTTAGTATGAGACACGGTTTGCTTTTTGCTGTACTGTGGTGGCAACGCCTTCTGCTATCTTCATCACAGCTTCCTTCTAAATTTAGCTAATTAATGTCGCTAATTAAGAAATTAGCCATAAACCAAAAAAAAACAAAACCATTTAAGCCACCTAAAGCCATTTACACCCTAACCCTAACGAATATTCAAGCGAGTAACGAAGCGTACTAAAAGAGAACAAGTTCGAAATTTATTTTTTACAGCGGCATCGATCAAACAGCGACCTTGAAATCACGTCACGTGGGTACATACGTCATGTACGACTAACCAATGAGATCTTCTGCTTACAGCCTCGATCAAAAAGCTAACACCTCTTCCTGTAACATGAAAACTGTTAGGAATAGCGGATGACATGGCTTCAGAATGGCATTCCGAATAAATGAGTCCACACAGATATAAGAATTTAAGGCAGGAGAGCAGCTGATAGTGCGACCCTCACGGCTGAGAGAAATGTCATCTTGCTTTCGTAACGTTCTGTCGCGCATATCCACGTGGCAAGCGGTCCGGCGAGCTTAAATATATTCTTCCTACCTGCAAAGCATAAATTTTAAAGTACAATTATAGTATAATTATAGCAGCTTGAACATAATTGTAAAAAATATCGCAACTACCATTTCTAGTGCAAATCGTCTAGCACCTACACACAGAAAATATTTGGCCTCATCGTACTCCCTTATTTCATATATTCCTACATTATTTCCTATCCTACCACATCCCTTCGCCATTATTTCCTATCCTACCACATCCCTTCACCATCATTTCCTATCTTACCATATTCATCGTCAACATCTTCAATGCTTAGTGAAGACAGGTCGACGCAGGTCTGGAATCTGTAGGAGGTTTGCACCACCGGTGAGTAGGCTTTGTAGCGAGTCTGCCGGCATGCGATCACCAGCGCGTCGTTGAAGAGATACAGACGCAGATCCGAATCGTGTCGATAGATCCTGCATAGGTAACACAACACTGCTGTAATCACTATTGTCATCGTTGTCGTCATAGCCGCATTATAATAAACATTATCATTATACATCGAGCTATACATCTCCTCCATACAACTCTCTCTTCTTTTGTTCATCATTCCCATTCTAGTAATATCTGGAACTAATGGCGTACATGAATTCATACCTTTTTTCTGGTTGCAGGGAATCTGGATGGGGGTTCAAGAGAGAGGTCACATCTGCATGCAGAATGAAATAACGGCTGTTCTCCGCTAAACTCTGTCAATAATAAACCATACATAGCTATACAGACACACACACACGCGCACGCACATGCATGCACAAACGCACGCACACATGCACGCACGTACGCAGACACATGCACATACAAAAATAAACAAACAAACACGCACGCACACACACAAACAAACACAAACACACACAGAAACAAACAAACAAACAACCAAACAAACAAACAGAGACATCGAACTTATAAAAGAAAATATACAGCCGTCGTCGCTTGTTCATACTTATTCATATTTCAAAAATATTTTAATTGAACCTACGGGGCATCCAATAATAGCTGTCTCGATCCTGGATAGGATTTCTTTTCCCTTCAGCCGTTCGTTAGTCTATAAAGTGTAAAATTAAATAAAAAAGCAATTTAGTAAGTGCCGTATGTTAAGCGAGTTTTTATTCACGGTAATCGAACTTATGCAAATTGCATTCTTAGTGGTTATGTACTTGATTAATAACATTTATCTCGTTTCTTATGTATATATATATAATATCGGTCCTATACTATATCGATATCCTTAGTGCGTGCACAAGAAGAAAAGAATTCATTTCACTTATACGTTTAATATGGGTAAACAGTTAGTCGTGTAGCTTTCTGTTAACATACGGACCCGGATGTGCTATTTAAGCAATAGTCGAATCAATTCGAGAAGGAATAACACGGGTTATACTTCACGTGAAGAAATAACCCGTGTTATGCACTTATATGAGAATGAATGAAGGGTTCAGGGAGCTGGCGTCCGTTAACAGAAAAGTTTTGACATCATACGTCTAGCATATCATTACATCTGTCACGATATTTTGTGACGTGTTCTGCAAAATATATGACATTTTTGACTCTGTGTGATAGCTATAATTATAACCACTCGTGATTTTTTTCTGACAACGTCCTCCCTGTTACATATATGTTAAGTTTTCTGGGTTACACTCTTTGGGTGAGGTTCGCCATAAAATTCGATGAATATTTAAAAATAGGGCGCAAGCGGCGCGTAGCTTCGCATCATTGAATCGTATAACATGTGGAGAGAATTTTACATGCACATCTCTTCAGAGGCAATCCCTTGCAATTGATTGTAGGCGCGTAAGTTTGGCCGAATAATATTATCGTGGGCTGGCAACTCGACAGCAAATGTGAACAGGCAATTCCAATGTAGAATTTAAGCGCATACGACAAGGAATTGTGGCGGGGATTGCTACGGCAAAAGGGTAAATGAACCGTATATAGTAATACTTATTATACACACAACTCAATGATGCGTACATTCATTAGTGCTTCATGCGAATCCTACTTGGGGCGAATGAGAAAAATATCTTAAGCTACATGCCATCAGTAGCAGAAACACGATCAACTCACCTAGTGCAGAACTTGACGAGAATGTCCGCCTCGCACTGTCGAGGTGTCCACGCCTCCACCCTGTCCACGCAGCGAGTCACCAACTCCCTACCAAGGAGAGCGAATCCCAGTTGCGGTATAAAAATATCATCTAACATCTTTGCACAATCTCAGTCGTTGTATAAAAATTGTACCAACATCATACAGGCGCAAACTGCTCACGACCGTTTGTATTTCATTTTACGCTGTTTGTTGTCTACGCGGGATCGGTAATGTATTCGCCAGTAATGACGATATCTAAGTTATATCGTATATCTAAGTTTATATCTTAAGGCATGCGTTTATACTCCTGGGTTTCTGTTGCGACAGTGCGACGAAATACGATATCACTTTTCCATGCACGCATTAACCAGTAGAAAATAGAATCATGATAATAATAGAAAATACATGAAAGAATACAATAGAGAAGAGGACGTAGATAGAAGGACGGGTCTTGTGTTCATACCTGCTTACTTCTAGCACACAGAGGCACGTCAGAGAAGATGATGCGGAGATTGTCAGCCGATAGAATAGCTCTTAGAAAGGCATTATATACATCGCAACACTCATTAGTACATGGACAGCAAATATCTAGTTAAATATGAGATTAAAGTTAAGTAAAAGCTAGAGATATATAGAACCCACGGAGCAATAAAATCAGCCGATTTTACAATGTTTCTAACGCTGAAATTCAGTATTAAAATGAGCGAAAGCGTAACTATTAGATATCACATTCTATAGCCGATAAAATTATTTTCCCCAGCAAGTCTTCGCACGATTCTGCTGTCAATTTCAGAACTGTTATTCTGCCTTTATATATATATATAATATATATATATATATTATTTAATATACGCCCGATATTTCATATATATATAATATACTATATACACTGGAACATCGTAGTTACCCTCTACCAAAAGTGGGAAACCTACCTTTGGATTCTAATGCGGCTTCAGTGCCGAAATGAAGCATTTCTTGATGCATTCCAGCGCTCGTACGAATCGTAACTCAGCCTTTTAGATATCTCACGATGGTCATATTCTCCGGTCAGGATGGACGTTGCACTGACGGATGCAGGCTATACGGTAAACAACAAACGATGGTAAACAACAAACATGCGTAAACAACACTGCACGCACACACACACGCCGCCGCGCAGCACGGA
>NW_014577324.1:142142-156070 GCF_000485595.1 Priapulus caudatus | reverse complement strand
ACTCGTGATGTTTTTCCGACAACGTCCTCTCTGTTACATATATGTTAAGTTTTCTGGGTTACACTGCTTGTCTACACGCTGGCAAACACCCGTTAACATTAATGTATCGTCGTACACGCATACATAGTATCGTACATGTATCACGTATGTGACGCTTGTGACCGTCATGTACACGATACATAAGTATCGACATGTACACGTATGTGACGTCATGTACACGCATACATAGTATCGTACATGTATCACGTATCTGAGTCATATTACGTAACACGCATACATATAGTACATGTTATCACGTATGTGACGTCATGTACGTACACCGCGATAACATGAGTATCGTGACATGTATTCAGCGTAATGTGACGTCATGTACGCACATCGCAGTACATAGTATCGTACATGTTCAGTAATGTGGACGTCATGTACCCGCATTACATAGTATCGCGTACATGTATCAGCGTATGTGAGCGTCATGCTGACGTACACCATACATAGTATCGTACATGTATCACCGTAATGTGTCCGTCATGTGAACACCATACATTAGTATCGTACATGTATCACGATGGTGTCGTCATGTACACGCATACAAGTACGGTAGATGTAGTAGCGTATGTGAGCGTCATAGTTACCACGGCATACATAGTATCGTACATGTACAAGCGTATGTGACGATCATGTACACCGTAATATATTTCGTACATGTATGCACGTATGTGACGTATGTACACGGCATAGCATAGTATCGTACAATGTATGGCACGTAGTGTGACGTCAGTGTACGTACAACGCATACATAGTATCCGTACATGTATCGACGTAATGACGTCATGTACGTACACTCGCGAGCGGGGGTGTAGTCATACATGTATCGTAACATGTATACGTATTGCGTCAGTGTAATCACGCGTAATTAGTACTGCTCCTTACCTCAGCCAGTCGAAGTCTGGCTGTCTTGTAGTGCTGGCGTACCGGCCAGCGCGTAACTGCTCGATATCTAGGTCGGTTCGTTGGGGCGTGTATCGTATGAGGCTAGCCACGAGAAGATGAAGCTCATCTATGTGCTTCACCGGCAGCAGAAACAGATCGTGTATGCTGCGGAAACATCGTGTGCAATACATAATAATCCCAGCTAATTATATCAAGAGGTAAAAAGTTCAAAACATATTATAATTATTTGTCTCATTGTCTCATTATTATTATATTATATGGAATGGCCCATCTATGTGCTTCACCAGCAGCAGACACAGATCGTGTATGGGCGGAGATAATCTAGAATTATATAACTCTTATAATGTCTAATCTCTAAGAATATCTAAATAATATAATGATAAGTTGATAATATCTAAGAGGTAAAAATACATAATAAATTAATAAATAATAATAATAATCAATAATTATTAGTATATTTTAATTTATTGATTTATTATATATTATCTAGATTATATTCTGAAATGAAGTCGTCAGCGAAGTTATCCCAAGATCGACGACTGGTAACCATAGAGCATCGGTGCGCGTGTAATATCGGGGCATCATATCGTCAGATTAATTCACCAGTTGGTTTTTACCTTTAAATATATTCGTGGGCAGGTATAACAATAATAATGCATGAATTCTACTAGAGATATACTAAATAACATCGGCCTCTCATTGCACTCGATATGCTACATATATAATAACTATAATCACTGCTAATTACATAATTAGTAATCGTGATCGATATTCAGTTTAAATAAATAATATTTTTGTGCAGGCGGCACGGTTCAGCTTGTCTGGAGCCAGCAATACATTAAAGTACTTATACGTAATTATGAATCCAATCCATCATTATATCGTAAATGTATAATGAAAATGGCGTTATAGGTGGGGCGCGTGAGCTTACTGCATTTGCGCAGCACTTCCGGCACATTTTCCTTTTAGCTCTGTGCGCCAGCGATCGCTCTCTCGTTTCTTGCTCACTCTTTCCCCTCTGCTATCTCGCTTCATATCATCTTTCCTTCTCTCGCTCGTCCTTTCGCGATTCTTTCTACGCTCACTCCCTCGCTCGCTGCTCTCTCACCGTTTTGCCTACCCTTTCATTCTCCCCTTCTCCCCCTCTCTCTCTCGAGTTGCTTCTTTGCACTCTGCGCTCCTTCTCTCTCCTCTCCGCTCCTCCTGCTCTGTTTTTTTTTCAGCTTTCTCGCCTTTCTCCGTCTTGTCTCGTGAGCTCTTTCCTATCAATCTCCTCCCGCTCCCTTTTCGCACGGACATTGTTGTTTTTTCTCTCGTCACCTCTCTCGCACGACGGGAGTCATCTGTCTTTCGCTCCCGGCCACGTACCTTCACCATATCCTTCCTCGTACACACTTTCTCCTTCGCTTAACCACGTACTCCCGCCCCTCTCTCTTCTTTCTCTCTCTTATCTTCTGTCTCTCTCTTCTCCTCTCAGTCCTCTCCTCTCCTCTGGCCTTCCTGCTGCCAAGCTCTTACTCTCTCTCTCGCCTCTCTATCTCAGTCTCTCCTCATCCTCGCCTCCGCTCTTCGCTCGCCCTCTTTCCTCTCGCTCGCTCCCCTCCACGTCTCCCCCTCATGCTCTCTCTTCTGCTCGTCTCGATCTTTCTCTCATCCTTCTATCACGCTCCTCCGCGCCCCCGCGCGCTCCCCCTTCCTCTCCCTTCTTCCCTCTCTCTAAATCGTCTATCTCTCTCCCCTCTCTCGCCCGGCTCTCTCGTCGTTCTCTATCTCTCTATTTCTCTTCTGCCGTCTCTCTCCCTCTGCTCATCTCTCTTACTCGCTCTCTCTCGTTTTTTCTCTTGTCTCTGCTATCGCTCTATCTGCTATCTCTCTCTCTCTATCCCCTCTCTCGTCTCTCTCACTCTGCGTCTCTCTCCTCTCTCTTCTCTGCTCCTCTCTCTCTCTCTATCTCCCTGCTCTCCTCTCGTCTTGCACCGCTGCTCTCTCTCCTCTCTGCTCACTCCTCTCCTCTCTCTCTCTCTCTGTCCTCTGTGCTCATCTCATCGTCTCTCTCGTACTCTAATCTCTCTTTTCATCTCTCTCCCCTCATTGTCTCTCTTCTCTCTCGTCTCTCTCTCTCCTCTCTGTCTCCTCATCTTCTCTCGCCTCATCTCTGCCCCTTTCTCCCTCTCGTTCTCCTAATCTCTCTATCTTCTCGCCTCTATCTCATTTCCTCTCTCACCGCGCCCTTCCCTTGCTCTCTCTTCTCTCTGCTCTCTATCTCTCCCTCTCCCTCTCCGCGCCTCTCTCTGTATGACGCGTGACTACAGCACACACCTGCATCATTCCGGTCAGTATCCGTGCTCGTCGATCTGCTGAAGGAAAGCAGGGAACAGGTGGGGATCACGGATGCTCGACGAAGCGGCAAGTTCTCGATCGTACTTGCTTGCAGTATGCAGTTCCTGTTGTTGTTGGACGTAGTTGACCTAAAGAGGTGGCACCGGCACCTTGCGATGCGCAGCGGCAAGGAAGAGCAAGAGATGTACACGGCTAAGCGTAAGTGTTGAGATATCCTCGGATACAAACCCAGCCGATCAAATAAGAGGACCAATACGAGGCAATAGGATGTAGGCACCATTGCGTGGGTTAACTGTTAGCCATCAGGAAGAGATGGCGCTTGCCCACCGTTTCTCACACTATTCTCGTAAGGCATATATCGTTACTGGTGAGATATAAAAGAATTGATAATGATCATTTATCAGGAGATACATGGCGAACACAGATACATGCATACCAGATCAAGATCTATATATGGCTAAAATAGGCTAACATCTATATTATAATCTGTTTTTCATCATTCCGCGTTGAATGATACGATCCGGTGGTCTTGCATTATTTAAATAGACGTAGGGCGCTAAGTAGAGGCCCATAAGAATGCGATGAAATATTTAAAATAAGGCCGCGGCGCAAAGCGGCGACGATAGCATTGCAATCTTTGAACGTTATACACTTGTCGGAGCAGAAGTTTAACCATGCACATCTTTCAGGGCAGATCGCCGTTGCATATTGTTAGCCCCGCGTAAGTTTTGGCGTAGGACTATATTAGTGGCGCTTTTGCTGCAACGTGACGACCAGCAATCGTGACCCACTTTATCAGCAATTCCAATATGTAACATTGTCAAACGGACAAGGTTGTGCGAGGGTGGGATGCTAAACGGACAAAAAGGGGTAAATGAAACGCGTATATAGTGAATACTTATTATATCCAGCAACTCAATGATGCGTAACATTTTTAGTGCTCATGCCGACCTAGACTTGGGCGAATGAGAAAGAATGATCTTAAGCTGACATGCCAGGCAGTTAGCAGAACACGATACAACTCCACCGTTAGTGCAGAAACTGAGCCGGAGGAATGTCGCACTGATGGCACTCGTCGAGGGTGTCCACGCCTCCACGCCGACCGTCCACTGCCGCGCGAGTACACGAGCAACTACCTACAAAGGAGAGGCGAATGCCCAGTTGCGGTATAAAATATTGCATCTAAGCTCTTTGCACAATTCTGCAGTCGTTGTATAAAATGTACCAAACTCATATGCAGGCGCAAACATGCACCGAACGTTTGTATTTCCATTACGCGTAGCCTGTTTGTTGTCTGCGCGGGATCGGTAATGGTAATTCGGCAGGTAAGGACGATATCTAAGGCGTTATATCGTATATCTAAGTTATATCTAAAAGGCATGCCGGTTATGATCCTCGGGTCTTCTGTTTGGACAGTCGACGGATACGGATATCACTTTTTCCATGCGACGGGATGAACTGCAGAGAAAAAGAATCATTGAATAATAATGGAGAGAAGATACGATGCAAGATACAAAATGAGAATGAAGGACCGTAGATAGAAAGGACGGGGTCCTGTTGTTCGTACATGCCTTTACTTCTAGCATCACAGAGGCACGTCAGAGAAGCAGATGCGTGAGATTGTCAGGCCGATAAGATAGGCTCTGAATAGAAAGCATTATATACACGCAACACTCAGTTAACATGGACAGCAAAAATCGTATGTATAAATAATGAGATTAAAGTTAAGTAAAGCTAGATGATATTATATGAACGCCCCGCCACGAGGCAATTAAAATCAGGCGGCCGATTTCACGAAGTGTTCTAAACGGTTGCGTAGGGGCAGGGAGGTTGGTGAAAGTTCACGAATATTAAAAAGATGAAGCGAAAGCGTATTATCCCCCGAATATGCACATTATTAATGGCCGATAAAATTATTGTTCCCCGCAGCAAGTACTTCGCACAACGCGTGATTTCATGGCTGTCAATTTCAGTGAACCTGTTATTCTGCCTTTAGTATATATAATAATATATAATAATATATTTATATACGACGCCCGAGTATTTCATATATATTATATATATATATACAGCTGGGAAAGATCCGTCGTTTTCCCTCTCGTACGCAAAGGTGGGAACTCTACCTTTTCGGATTCTAATGCGGGCCTTCAGTGTGCCGAAATGAAGCATTTCTCTGCACACACACACACAGACACACACACACACACACACACACACACGCACGCACGCCAGTACACACACACAACACACGCACACGCACACACAGACGACACACACACACACACACGCACACACGCGCGCGCGCATACACACACACACACGCACACACAGACACACATACACACACGCACGCACGCACGCACACACACACACACACACACACACACACACACACACACACACACACTATGAAAGTCAACATACATTGACGTCAGTCCCGCACCCCTGCTCCAGCCCCTACTGCTACGTCAGTCCGGACAGTCGCGCGTATTTAGCCCGGGATAGCACACTGCAGACATTTAGCGCGCGCCTGGTCCGGACTAGTTTGATGTAGAATCAAATTTGCAGTCTGTACGTGGTATTAGTGATTACCTAGACTGGTACCCGTCCCTTCTCACAAGCTCGATAGAGGGCCCTAGACTCGGACGGGTACCAGTCAAGTGAGTACCTCGCTGATTCTGACGTCACGAGCTTGCTTCTCCATGAGCGCAGACGACGAGGTTAACATCGGCAAGTTGATCGTCTGCTCCCGCTGCTGTCGCTGCTGTCGTCGCTCGTCGTCGTCGGCGGCTGTCGGTTTCGGACTGTTGGCGATGAAACATTTGCCGACAAACGCCGACGCGTTCGGCTGGAAATACGGAGCGCTGTGTGTATATAGACCGTGACGGTAAAGCTGTGTTATCCATTCTTTCTCTATACACGTAAAACGTCGTGTCAATAACAATAACAATAACACCACCACCACCACCACCTCCTCCACCACCACTAACAACAACAACACCAATATATATATTACGCGCGCGCGCGTGTGTGTGCGTGTGTGTGTGTGCGCGCGTGTGTGTGTGTTTGTGTTTGTGCGTGCGTGTGTGTATTTGTGTGGTGAGGGGCTAGCGAGTGTGGCTGTGGCAGAGTTACGTTTTTGCAGTTCTTCATGGCAAGCACCGCCTCGACGAAGACCCCAGCAAGATGCTGCACCTTCACCAGCACTCGATGATTCAGCTTCTCCAATAGAATCCTCCCTGCAATAAAATATATATATATAATATATATATCATACATAAAATAATATCAATAATATAATCATACTATAAAAAAAAACACCCAAAAACTAAGACGACGTTGACGGAAGAGAGTAAACGGGAAGGGTTGGGGAGTCCATTCCTAGTTTTCCCAGGTAAAATAACATGTCATTTTACAGTTCGCGAATAAGTGAAATCGTAATTTCGGCTTTTCTGCGTCCCGGTTGACTTCTATTTCCGAATCACGAAAAATTTATCCGGTATCTCCCGGTTCTCAAATAATTAAAATGGTCCAATCTCGCGTCCAGAAAATAACCGTTCCCCGCTCAAAGGAGACCATCCCAACTGATATACGGCCTTGATAAAAAGCCATTCAATCAAAGTCAATTAAGCCAAGGAGTCTAGTACAGCTCCTTGTAAAGAAACTGTCTCCTTTCCAACTGATACTTCTCCCTCCAGAAGACCATCCCAGCAGATACTGCCCCGCTAAAGCCTGATGCTGCCGTTCATGACCATGAGCAAGGAGCCTAACACAGTCTCTCGCTGCTTAGTATAGTTTAGTAATCTATACTGACTACAGCTACTACAACTACTACTACATCACAGAGCAGATAAGGTGCTTGTAGGTCAGTGTGCCTACCAGCCAGTTGCGCCACCTCGCGGTTGTAAACGTCGTTAAAGAACTGTTCTAGCTTGGTGGCGGTCGTGCGTAGTGCCTCGTCCACTCGCTCAGCGAGCACGATCCACGCTAGAAACCTTGTCGGCTCAAAGTAGGCCTGCACTACCGGAGTGTCACCTCTTATAAGCCACTCTTCCTGAACTGTGGGATGAAACAATAGAAATAATGTGTACAGTACTAGCTAGACTACGTAGTGTCTCTTATCTATATAATTATATAGATGAAACCGTGTTTAATGTAATCAGACGTTCATGATCAGTAGAAAGTGTGAGATCGTTAGATTAGAAGTTGTCATATTGTCATATATACAGCCTTGAAAATTATTATTCTTAGAGCCGCCATCTTAGCTTTACCAAGATAAAATAACGAACACTTTTTTATATCTTAGACTATTCCTTACTTCTTAGATCTATTGATATGACGCGAGACTTGTGGAATAGCAGGTTCGCGTACAAGATGCGTCATCTTAACGATATTTTAACACACAACACAACTCATATTTAAAAATTTCGCAATACGCTCGAACAATAATTAACGAATTTGTTAATTTTATCTCTTTTGTCGTTTTTCGAATTTAACCGATTTTCACGATAATTTAATAGTTTTACACAGGAAACTGCATCCCGCTTCTACTCTCTACTCTATCATAGATCGATCACCACTTTCCCATCTTACCACTGTTCCACGTGTGGTGAATGCCAGCGGGGCAGTTGAACCTCATACCAGTAGCCTGTGTAAGCACGTTCACCAACTGTAGGCCACTGTCTGCGCGTACAAATGAAAAAGTAAGTAGTTTCACTTATCCGTGCAGCATTTCTGATCGGCAGCGTATGAGTATATACACGAATATGGCTATTTGGGTTGGTTTGGGTTTTGCGTTATGGACATATGTTTTTAATAATATGGACACAAGAGCACATTAGTCTAGGACGTACGCGTATACGCACACGCGCGCGCACACGCACACGCACACGCACACGCGCGCGCACACGCACACGCACACGCACACGCACACGCACACACAAACGCATACGCGCACGTACACTCCTGCACTCGCACACTTACACACATATACATATATAATGTATTTGTTTGTTTATTTATTTATTTATTCATTTATTTATTCACTTATTTATCTATCTATCTATTTATTTATTTATCACGTCACCGGAAGCGGCGAGAGGCACGAAGATGTCGACGCCACCGCCCTCTTTCGTCGAAACAACATGGCGGCACAGCGTGTGAAAGAAATGTTCGACGTCATCATTCATCAGCGCCTGTGCGTCGACGGTGCAAGTCGCCGTCAGAGGGAGGCTGCCTACGTCACCGTAATGCGTGAAGACTCCGATACTCCTAGAATCAGAGAATATATATAAACAAACAAACAAGTAAATAAATAATCAACTAAATAAATAAATATATAAATGAATCAATCATTCAATACATAAATAAACAGTTAAATAAATAATTAAGTAAATAAAAAACAAACAAACAAACAAATCAATCAATCAATCAATAAATAAATAAATATTTATTAATATATACCTAGCGTTTCTTCTCTTTAGCGTCGTGGTGAGTTTATGGAGTAGGCTATCAGTAGTGGTGCCATCGTAGTCGTACAGAATCACTGCGACGTCACAACAGGCAGCGTCCAGTAGCATCTAAACAGCATTTAACATTTCGTGTTCAAACCAAGGTAACGTCCTACATTTAAAAAAGGTCGTGAAGTATAAAGAGTTTATATGACAATTCAGTGTCTGACAAGTCGAATCGAATAACATATTTTTTAATAAAAGTTTTGTTTCTTTCTATACAGCGATCGTTTATACTCATCGTGACGTCAGTAATGACGTAAACGCAACCACGATCTCAGCCGCGGTTACCGCGATTACATTCCACTACACGTGAGAAGCAATAGCTAAAAACCTAAAGTCTTATTAACATTGTAACAACGGTTTCAACATAATGAAGTCTTGAAGTGATCATTCCCATGAAAAGTTAAAAATAACTGTGAGAAACTAATGAAATAACGAAGACAGCATTAGCAGCAATAGCTCAAAACATTAAAATCTTATTAACAACATAACAGCGATTCCCCAAAATGTAACAACGTCTAAATGGGAACCCAGAAACCATTGCCACGAAGATTTAATAAAAATAACCGCGATGAATGAAAAGAACGTTACGTTAATCAAGCGCGACACATGTAATCAAGAGAGTTAAAACTGTCACCAGCGCGTGTGTTGACACTCGGTCGTCACCTGGTAGCCTGGGACCTTCGAGGACACGAGTAGAACACGTGGATTAGGATCGCGGTTGCTCTCACACGCACACTGCGTCACGTGACCGGCCTCCTCATATTCCGCTAGGGCAGCGTGACTGAACGAAATGACCGACAGATGAAATCAAACGTGTAAACGCATCAAGCATGTTGAACTCATTCGTCAATAGATTCCGTATAGAATCGATAGATTCTGTATATAGGCTGAAGAATGACCTGTGCGTGTAATGGGTTCTATATAGGTTCCTCTATTGGGACATGTGTATTGTATTCGTAGAAATGTTCTAGTAGAATACCGATCAGATATTATATGTTGTTATTATACAGTCGAGGCAAGAGCTTTGCATTCATCAGGTTATATTCTCTGTAGCTACTTAATACCACCACTATAATCCAGTGAGACATGATGCAAGATTGCGTGGCACAGCTTTGCTGTTGATCCTGAGCGCTGCGCGCGGATGAGACGCGCAGTTCCGCGGGATATGCGCACGCGACCGCGGGGATGTTCAAGTATGAAGCGCTGTCCGCAGTGGAGACGTGCGCCAAATTCGAGGCCTAGCGCACGTCTCCACAGCGGTCAGCTGATGGTCTGTAGTTTTAGAAGATAACAATAAAGACTTTGTTCTAAATAAGAACTATCGGCGGCTAAATAAGAGCAATATACAGACCTTTAAATGTCTTGACTAGTCAGTCAAAGGGCTTGTTGAGGGTCTATTATGCAGAGCTTCCAATTGAAATGACCCATGAAATTGTCAAGTGGAATTGTGTTTTTCGGAACCCCAAAGAAAATGTCTTCCTCTTACATGCACCCCCTCCCTGATCAATCACGCATTCAGGCGTCAACAATAACAGAGATGAAATTGTGTTGAGTTTGTGGCTCTTGACGCACGTGCATTGACGTAGAAGACTGTTGAAAGCAAGGGCACTTAAATAACAAATAACTATTCACACAATTTTTCACAATGATCGACCGCCTGTGTGCAAAAATAGCTGATCGTAAATGTGAAAACATTATACGTTAGTACTTACTGTGACATATCCGTACTAACTGATACCACTAAATTGGTAAAATGTTCCACTCACCTTAGAAATGCCTGAGAAATTAACGAGTTCTCAATGCAGAACTTGCCGAACAGCCGTCCGGTCACACGAAGCTATAATGAAACAAACAACGCGTGTTGGCGAGGTGCCTGCCTCCGATATCCCATTTCGCCGGCCCGCTAAAAAATGCTTAAATAAAGCGCGCGGCAAGACGTCACAAACACCACGGAGCTGATCGTTGCGAGGGGGGTGGGTGCTGAAGGTGAGACAATCAGAGGTAGGTGCGCGGTAGCGATCGGAATTATTTAATTTGAAGAAAAACTTCAATGTTTAATGAATGACGCACTCGTTCACTTCCGACAGCGAGTGAAAATGCCGAAAATTTTCCACTTCGATGCGAAATGCATCGGCCGGGCATTTCATTATTTACGAAAAGTAAACAGGCTGGCGAAAAACAGTAGGTACAGTAACTGGTCACGTCGGTGAGGCCCCATTCATGTCCATCAACGAAGAAGGCGGGGCTTATTCTGATTACGGAGATGCGAAAATGCAGCAGAAGGACGTAGCGCAGTGCGCTAAACAGCGTGTTATTTTCGTATTTGTGGCAAACTCTATCTTAGGAAACCGTTCTAACATAGCAGAATGCCCTAGTTTCTGAGATCGGCGATTTTGTGATCCAATGGGTCTCCATATTTACAAATATATAAGTTTGGTGCGGCGTAGGCTGTGATTGGAAGACACAAAGTGTCAATCTTCGGCGCGCCTCGGCATCATGGCCGCATCACGTCTAGTATCATTATTATAATTAATAAATTTATGATTATAATTAATCATGTTGTGCGGGCAAACCCCTAGAAATTGCAGATCATAACAACAATAATTTATTCCACGTAATTAATTATATCTAATTATCAATGTTGATATTATGCTGATCGCAAAAATATTAAATTATTAATTATCGCTACCGTAGTTTGTACGGCTACCGTTACCAGTATGGACAATAACAAACGTTTGGTTTAGAAAGTGTAGATGCGTTGACTTCAAAAGAAAGATTTGCCGTTATCGTGTGTATATTTTTTCCGTTTTTTTTCCGATGTTGCGTTTTCAAGCAATAATTAAAAAACACACATTTAATTACGATTATTTGCACTTACCAGGTATTCTTGGGCCATTTACGGGCGAGTATTCTTGTTCCGTCGACGTGATCGTTGATGTACTGTATGTACGCAGATAAACTAACCCCACTCCAGTTATTGCGGCCATCGTCCTCATCCTAATGATAACAACACTACTAAATAAACGAGCGCTATACATATATATATATATGTAAATAATAATATAAATTAATGTTATTTAATTACCTTTACCAATATTAGTAAGCTGTAAATAGTATACGTCCATACGTCCATACGTCCATATTGGTATAAGCAGGATGGATAGCTGGGGATTTCTGTAGTAAGTACGTGTATTGTGCAACAGGCGAAGTGGAGGTTGGGTGCTTGATAGCAGATGCATGGAGTCAGTTGATCCCTCGCCGACCTACAGCGTCAGTCTAGGTGGGCTTGCCTGATATGAGTATTACCTGGCTTCCTTGTGGGCACGTTGACCTTCCCTCGCGTTGCCTGCGCGTTCTATCGCTCACTACGTTCCTAAACGTCGTTGCCTCTGTCGTGTACGTAGAAACGACTTGCTTATACAAGTCAGCCGGATCTTCCTGCCTGCCGCCCGCACTCGCAGCCCGTACTTTCGTTTTCAATTGCGGGTCAAAGGTTACTTTCTGAAATGGATCGCTGACATTGCATGTTCACGTGTAAAAAAATCGCTCCCATCTTTTTACTTCGTTACTATTTCAATGCTCTTCTTTTACGTAGGCGGATTAGGACTTAAACTACTAATTGTAACTAGGCACAGAACTAGATTGAGAGACACTCTGGGTTTTATCTGTGAAATAATTGAATATCTGTAATGGCTAATTGTCAGCAATTAGAACAAATTAATTAATGGTCAACCATATTCTCTACCTTGTAATCATGCTTGTTCGTTGTATCAAGGGATTTCGTGCACAGGGCGTAGTGTTTCTTCCAGACAAAATGATGATCTTCGTCTGGTGTGAACGGAAGAAACCAACCGAGCCGCAGACACCTCGGTCTCCAGAGAACATCCTACACGAATTTAGCTTGAGTTAAATACGATTTAATCCTCGTTAAGAACCTAACTGTAACCCTAACACTAACCTTAACCTTAACAATAACCCTAACACTAACCTTAACCTTAACAATAACCCTAACACTAACCTTAACCCTAACCATAACCCTATAACACTAATCTTAACCCTAACTATAACCCTATCCGTATACGTAATTTTAGTTCTAGCGCTAGCCCTAACCCTAATGCTAACCCTCGATCTATCCATATTTATAACCTTACCCTGATTCTATAAGTAAACTTAGCACTAACCCTAACCCTAACCCTAACCGTATACGTAACTCTAGCTCTAGCGCTAGCCCTAACCATAATGCTAACCTTCTAGCTATCCATATTTATAACCTTACCCTAATTCTATAAGTAAACTTAGCACTAACCCTAACCCTAACAATAATCGTAACCCTATAGCCTTAGCCCTAAACTTAATCCTAAGTCTAACTCTTACCATAACTTTAACGCTATTCCTAACAACAGCTCTAAGCATAATCTAAACATCAAACCTAACCCTAATCTTTGAAACATCCGAATAATGACCCCACGCAAATGTACGCACGCATGCCTTACGCTGCGGTCATATATCCTCGCGCGCGCGTGCGTGCACGATTCCTAAACTATGCATGAATAATTTATACTGCGCGCACGCGCACTGCAAGTCTATACATGTGTTCATTCATCGAACAGCGTGACGTAATCATCTTCTCAGAACGTATGCTCACTTGTTCGGCGAGGTGTTTCCAATGCCACGACACGCACGCCGCCCGAGAGAGGGCGCGCGCGTCGAGAAACGAGAGCACGTACAGCGCCACGCAGCGGGGAAGAGCGACGGAAAGGTCGTGCCGACGCGGGCCGACGTGCGGCGTCGCCCATCCCAGCAGGAACCTCAACTGCGGCTGTTCGCATCGGCTGATGACGGCCGCTAGGAAGCGCTGGCGCTGCACTCCCGTCCATAGGTCGAACTGTAATATACGGGGTCGCGTACGCGGCAATGCCGTGAGAACGAGGGGAGATTTGACGCAGGGGTTTTGGTTGTCGCTCGTGCATCGACCGCGTCTGAGAATCTGTAGCCATAGAAGCTGTATGATTAGCAGACCGTTTCTGCCGCGACAGTAAATTCGAATCCGGCTGGGCTTCCCTATGCCGATTTATATATATATATATATATATATAGATATATATATATATATATATATAC
>NW_014577324.1:133077-139734 GCF_000485595.1 Priapulus caudatus | reverse complement strand
CGTCGGGTGTCCTGGTCGAACGGCAATTCTTGACGGTCGATTCCCGCGCTGGCAAACTTTTATTGTGGTGGAATCTAAACGGGGCGGAGGTAATTCAAACGGGGCGCAACGATTCAAACAGGGGGGAGCCGCTAAAGTCACACTGGGGCCGGACTGTCCACGGATTACCCCGGATGGGGCAGGATCTCCCCGGACCGTAAAATTTATAATCCGTGGCGATCCGGGTGTAAAATTACGAGACGGTCGAAAAAAAGCATCATCGGGCCGGATCGTGCCGGACCAGCACGGAAGCACCACGGATGAACACGGAACCACTACAGGGTTCTCCCTACGTTGCGCAAACGGGGCGCGCGTTAAGCATCGAAATATCGTATCATAACATCATTATAGTAGTAATGATAACCGACTGACTAGGTGTGAGTAAACATATCCATCAGACTGGCATTGTGACAGTGGTCGGCCGGTACCCATGTATGTTAGAGATAGCTTTATAATAGTAACACACACACACACACACACACACACACACACACACACACACACACACACACACACACACACACACACACACACACACACACACACACACACACACACACACACACACACACACACACACACACACACACACACACACACACACACACACACACACACACACACACACACACACACACACACACACACACAATTATAACAACAACGATACCTTTTCGTTCAGTGATTTATCAGTGACAGGTGTCCAAGCGCTGTACCGGAAACAGGTCGTCGCGGCCGCCGTCGGCTGACCCGGCATCGTCGCCGACATACGGTCTTTGCTGACCTTGTTCTGTCGCACCGCTATCGGCGTCGACGCCGACGACCGAGCCGACATCGTCGGCAAAGCGACGAGAATCCGCACCGACGGTCAGCGCACGAGTTAGCGACGCGCTTGTCGGTCAGACGTCGTCTGCATTTAATCGATATTAAGCCAACGTTATGTGATCAAAGATCCGTAACGAAAGCAAATTGTCCCGAAAAATTGTCCCGAATGAAATGTTGTTTCGTTGGAACAAGAATGGAATATTCCCCGCTTTCATCTCAACACATCCAGACTAGCAGCAGTAGTAGCGGTTGTGAGTGAGACGAGAGGAGTTGCCTTCAATCACCGTACGGTGCGTGCGTTTCTCGACAGATGGTGAGGGGCGGTGATGCGATAGAACAACACTTTCGTTTGGCCGCTAGAGGCTTTCTCTCGCGACAGAGTATGTTCAGATAGATTACCGCAATAATGCATGACGCCTCGTGCCCTGCATGGCAGCAGCAGCAGCAGCGGCAGCAGCAGTAGCAGCAGTAGCAGCAGCAGCAGTAGCAGCAGTAGTAGCAGCAGCAGCAGCAGTAGCAGCAGTAGCAGCAGCAGCAGTAGCAGCAGCAGCAGTAGCAACAGCAGCAGCAGCAACAGCAGCCGTAGTAGTAGCAGCAGCAGCAGCAGTAGCAGCAGCAGCTGCAGCAGCAGCAGTAGCAACAGCAGCAGCAGCAGCAGCAACAGCAGCAGCAGCAGCAGCAACAGTAGCAACAGTAGTAGTAGCATCACCGCCATCACCAGCAGCAGCGGCAGCAGCAGCGGCGGCGGCAGCGGCGGCTGCAGCAGCAGCAGTAGTAGATACGACGTCAAAATCCTCATTGTAACCCGTTTGCGCCTCCTATCGGAAAATGCCCAAAACTATTAATATACTGTTACGTGTTTCCGCATAAATATAGAATTTCACTCGATGCTGGTGCCCGTTTGGTAATGAAATGATACAACACGACTTAGTTATTAGAAGAGAATCACTGGACATGATCATATAACTATGATACAACTAAATTAATAGTTTATGTTATTTATTTTACACATTTAATTTCTACAATAACGCAGTGACATGCGCTAAGTCTGATTTCAAAGCGGTATATGACATTGTATAATTACCTCGAAATAAAAGCGCAAATCACATTTCCTCAAAGCCCTCACGCAAAGAAATTTTTCGAACACAAATAACCTATCGAACATCTATTTTAAATGTAACCTTCCATTGTCCTTGAAGAAATCTACCTTGGGGGTTTAGTAATATAAATGCATAAAAACAATCTGACAACAACCACGACAAGAAGAAATTCCACGCCAACAACAATCTACCGCGGTAATTATGACCACGCCAACAACAATCTACCGCGGTAATTATGATACGATTGAGTTAACATTATAGTGCGCATAATTATAACATTAATGTATCATACAGACTTATAAAGGATGGTCATTCGGTTTGTGTTGTTAGATACTGTGAATAGTTTCTCTGGATTTTATCACTACGTTGTTAAATAAAAATTATACTTGAGTTAGTCTGTCGTACATAATTATTAATTACTGCGCATGGATACATGGTTAATTGATAATGCATGTACATGCGCAATGCTGTCCGGATAAGAACAATCACTGTATCAACGCAAGTATGATATTATATACCTTAACACAACTTTAAATGGGATTAAACACGTTGTAGAAACCGTCGTCAAAATCGTCATCGTCATTATCGTCGTAGTCGTCGCATCGCCATCACTGTCGTTGTCGCTGTTATCGCCATCATCATCGTCGGCTCCGTCCCCCGTCGCTGCCATAATCATCGTCGGCTCCGTCACCGTCGTCGCCATCGTCATAGTCGGCTCCGTCACCGTCGTCGCCATTGTCATCGTCGGCTCCGACACCGTCGTCGCCATCGTTATTGTCGGCTCCGTCACCGGCGTCGCCATTGTCATCGTCGCCGGTACAGGAACACTATACATGTATCACCAAGCGCTACACCAAAGTACACTCAAGTAAGCCCTCGGTTGGTGAACACGTGCATAATATATAACACATCTCCCGTTGTCGCTAGCAGATCTTATGACGACGTTAATTCGTCGGTGTTGTTTACCTTGCCCCGACCAGCGGTAATCATGACTTACTACTGTACGAAACTAGTGCGAGTAAGTGCGCGTGTGACGATAGAAATATATTACTACTGAGTGAGGCCTAGTGTGTAATTGTACTGCGCGTAGCGACGTTGCCCTATGTACTTGCCCCGATTGTACTTGTCTACGTAGTACATGCACGCACAGCCGACGACGGGGGGGGGCGTCACGTGGCCGTCGCCGACGTCACGACAGCGTTACGCCGCGACGTCATAGGTCATAAGTACTCAGTGACGTAACCGGTAAGTATTGACGTCACCGGCATATCCTGACGTCATTAGTACGTCGTGACGTTATCTGCACACCGTGACGTCAACAATACGACGTGACGTCACCGACAGACGCGGAAAACTTCTCTCTCTCTCCTTCTCTCCCCTCTCTCTCTTTCTCTCTCTCTACATATATATATATATATATATATATATATCTCGCCCTCTATCTCTCGCCCTCTATCTCTTTCTCTCGCTCTCCTCTCTTGCTTGCACACTTTGCCTGACGCTCTCGCTTCACGGCGAATCGACGCCGTTGCGGTCGGCGAGCGACTCCTCGGAGCCGGTGCTGCTCGTGGCGGTAGACTCCGGCAGCGGGTCGCGCGCGTTCATCTGCGCATCCTGCAGCAGCTGCCGACGTCGGCGCGGGCAGTCGGCCATCAGGTGGCCGCGCCGGTTGCAGTTGTAGCACTGCGGCAGTATCAGGTACTGCTTGCTGGTCAGGTAAGCGCTGTCGTGCTTCGGGTTGGGCAGGTCCCACTTGAACAAGCTCGGGTAGGCGGCGACGTCGGCGCGAAACGCGCGGTCGTACTGCAGCCAGGCTTCGCGTCGGTAGCGCTGCGCGCGCATGGCGACCGAGCGTAGGTACATGAGCAGCGGTACGGCGAGGTCCGGGTAGTAGCGAGCTCGGTAGGCGGCGAACAGCGCGAAACATTCGCTCCACTCGGCGAAGTTGTCTAGCGCTTTGGGCCCCGCGAGGCCGCCAGGGATAGGCGAACCCGGAGGGGTGGCGACGTCGGAGGCGATCGCAGCGAAGCGGTTGGCGGCCATGTTTGGGGATCTGCCGTCCGCCATGGCGGCTCTATTGGCGGCCATGTTTGGGGATCGGCAGTCCGCAATGGCGGCTCTATTGGCGGCCATGTTTGGGGATCTTCCGTCGTACAGCTTGCCGCCGCGGTTGGCAGACATGTTTGGAGAGCTCAACCGCTGATTTGCCGCGTTCTTCGCCCGACTGACGCCAGGCGATCCGGGAACCGTCAGCGAGTCCGGCCGCCGCAGCCGCGCCACGACACTAGCGCCATGCGACGGCAGATTCCCGAAGCTCAACCCTCGCTGCATCGTAGGCGTGCCTAGCGCCACCACGGGCACCGTCACTATGCTCGAGATGCGACCCCTAACGGGCGTTCCGGGCGTTCCGGGGGAGACGACGGGCGTGGCGCTCTCTGAACTCGACAGGCTCGTCAAGGAGGAGGCGGTCTGGTTCTGGTCGCTGCCGACGACGGTTGGCGGCCGCATCTCGCTGAGGAGCTCCGGCAAGTCGATGAACTTGTGGACGTCCATGAGAGCGATGAGGACGTCGGGATGGATGGTCGTGTGTTTGCCTAGCAGCTCCACGTTGTCGAGCTGCTGAAACAAAGCGATGCCGTTAGCGACAGTCAATACAGCAGATAGAATACAATAATATAATATAATATAATATCATATCATATCATATCATATCATATGCATAGATAAAAATGGTGTTAGCGACAGTCTATGCAGCCGATATAATACAATAACATAACATAATGTCATATAATAGAATAGAATAGAATAGAATAGAATAGAATAGAATAGAATAGAATAGAATAGAATAGAATAGAATAGAATAGAATAGAATAGAATAGAATAGAATAGAATAGAATTGATTAGAATGGAATAGAATAGAATAGAATAGAATAAGAATATATAAGAATGGTGTTAGCGACAGTCTATACAGCCGATATTGAATAAGCTAATAGAATATATTAGAATATAATAGAATAGGAATAGATAAGAATGGTGTTAGCGACAGTCTACACAGCCGATAGAATAAGATAATAGAATAGAATAGAAGAGGAATAGAGAAGAATGGTGTTAGCGACAGTCTATAAAGCCGGTAGAATAAGCTAATAGAATATATTAGAATATAATAGAGTAGGAATAGATAAGAATGGTGTTAGCGACAGTCTATACAGCCGATATTGAATAAGATAATAGAATATAATAGAATAGGAATAGGTAAGAATGGTGTTAGTGACATTCTACACAGCCGATAGAATAAGATAATAAAATATAATAGAATAGGAATAGATAAGAATGCTGTTAGCGACATTCTATACAGCGGATAGAATAAGCTAATAGAATATATTAGAATATAATAGAATAGGAATAGATAAGAATGCTGTTAGCGACATTCTATACAGCGGATAGAATAAGATAATAGAATATAATAAAATAGGAATAGATAAGAATAATGTTAGCGACAGTCTACACAGCCGATAGAATAAGATAATATAATAGAATAGAATAAGAATAGATAAGAATTGTGTTAGCGATTACAGCCGATAGAATAAGATAATAAAATATCATATCATATCATATCATATGAATAGATAAGAATGGTGTTCGCGACAGCCTATACAGCCGATAGAATACAATAATATAATATACTAGCGGGATACCCGGCGTTGCCCGGAGAAATCAGTGACGCTACTCAGTTGGTGACCGCTTGGTTGAAAGGAAAATACCCAAAAAAATCTAACTATCTATCTATCCATGCATCCATCCATCCCATTCCATGCCATGCCATCCCATCCCATCGCACCGCATCCCATCTCATCCCATATCCCATCCCATCCCATCCCATCCCATCCCATCCCATCCCATCCCATTCCATCTCATCGCATTCCATCCCATCCCATGACAGCCCATGCCATGCCATGCCATGCCATCCCATCGCACCGCATCCCATGCCATGCCATGCCATGCCATGCCATGCCATGCCATCCCATCGCATGCCATACCATGCCATGCCATGCCATCCCATCCCAAACAGTAAAAAATAATAAGAAATCAAAAGATAAGATATTAAAAATAATAAATAAAAAGTAAAAATTAAAAAATTAAAAATAATACATACTCAAGAGGTAGGTAAAAAGACTAACTGGAAGAGCTGGGACTCGAACCCGGAATCACGGTGTAGGAGACGGATGTTCTAGTGATTAGGCCACTGCGCCGTTAAGGGTATACACCATGGATTCACACGTACGTGATGTTAATCTGTACGCACCGCCATCTATTGATGAATAAAATTTTTATCAATTTTTTACTTTTAAATTTTTTTAAATTTTTAGCTTTTAAACTTTTAAAACTTTTTTTTAGCCAGAACCACCTCCCAGACGTGCTCATTCTGAAAATATCTGTAGTTTTCCTCTAGGCTGCGGAGTTCTCTAGTTATGCGAGTACGAACTAATTCGGCTGAACAACTTTATATATATATATAGGATCTAGAAGATAATATCATATCATATGCAGATAAGAATGGTGTTAGCGACAGTCTATACAGCCGATATAATACAATAATATAATATAAGATAAGATAATATAACATAATGTCATATAATAGAATAGAATAGAATAGAATAGAATAGAATAGAATAGAATAGAATAGAATAGAATA
>NW_014577324.1:129972-132847 GCF_000485595.1 Priapulus caudatus | reverse complement strand
CACACACACACACACACACACACACACACATATATATATATATATAAACTAGTTTCTCTTGCTTACATTTTTATTCTTCTTTCTTGCAAGTCTGTTCAAACGATAAAAACGTTTCCATACGCCTATATCGCTCTGTTGAGGTGTGTATGGCAGAAACCATTTCCTCCTAATGCAGGGAGGCCTCCATAAAACATCCTACACAATGGACAATAAGAGACCAGTTTTAATATACCAGAAAGCATACAGGAGAATAGCATCTGACTACACGATACCACGATACCTCTGCTCTGTTCATTCCTGAATATGAATCACAATACCACTGATCTCGCAATTCTCTTGTGAAGAAAAAGCCTTGTTTGCGATATTGTGTTAGAGTTCATGTACAGTGTCATGAGCCATGTGGATTCGAATTGATTGTGACCGGAAATAATGAGAGAAAGGATCACACGCAACACAGTAACAATACCAACAACAACAACAACAACAACGACGATAACAACAGCAGCAGCAACAACAACAACAACAACAACAACAACAACAACAACGACGACGACGACGACGATGACAACGACGACGACGACGACAACGGTGAGGACGACGAGATTGACAGCAACAACAACGACGACGACGACAACAACAACAACAACATCAATAACAAAAACAAAAACAAAAACAACAACAATCATAATAATAATAAGGAGAAGAAGAAAAAGAAGAAAAAAAAGAAGAAGAAGAAGAAGAAGAAGAAGAAGAAGAAGAAGAAGGAGAAGAAGAAGAAGAAGAAGAAGAAAAAGAAAAAGAAGAAGAAGAAGAAAAAGAAGAAGAAGAACAACAACACGAACAACAACAACAACGACGACGACGACGACGAATACCATAACAACAACAACAACAACAACAACAACAACAACAACAACAACAACAACAAAGCTACCATACCCGCACCCCCACAACAACCCAGTCGGCGCTCCCGCATCCGTTAACTACAAAAAACAACAACAGAAAAAATTAATCACATCCACTTAAAAAAAATACCAAAACCAAAAACCACGACCTACCTGATCGACAATGTTCTTCCACTGCCATGACACGCGCGCGATCTTGGCCAGAGTCTTCTGGTCGAAGAACGAGAACAGGTAGAGCGTAAGATATCTGGGGAGGAGAGCCGTAAAGTCCCATCGATGGTAGGTCACCTGGGGTACGGCCCAGTCCATTAGGTAGGTCAGCTGCGGTTGCTTGCAGTTCTTTATGACTGACCTGAGAAAAGCTTCTCGCTGTGCATCGGTCCATAGGTCAAACTGCACGATGTAGGGAAATTTATTGAATATTAGCCTGAAGAATTATATAAGAATGCTGTTAGCGACAGTCTATACAGCCGATAGAATAAAATAATAGAATATAATAAAATAAGAATAGATAAGAATGCTGTTAGCCGATAGAACACGACGACGACGATGAGAACACAAGTGAAATCACCAGATAAGTCAAGCGATTATAAAAATTTATTTAATTTTATTTAGAGTGATGGTGATAATTATGTTACCTGATATTGTCTCTCTACGTTTATAATTTACTAGTTTTATATATTTTAAATGTATCACTTTTAACAGCTAAGATATGGAGTAAATTGGTTTTTCTATACTTGCAATTTTGAAAATCTAACAATAGTATATTAAATCAAATGCCAACAATAGTTTTCTGATTCAGGGGCTCTTAATGTTTAAGAAATACACATGTAGACGCGAGATTCCTAGCTCTATCACGCTTAGCAGCCTAGAGATGGCCTGATGAAATAATCATATATAGCCGCGATTTGAAATATCCAATCCAAGATGGCCGCTAAAACTCATTCGAATCAAATGGCAACATATTGCTTTTCTGATTCAGGAGATCGTATAACGACTGCAGAAAGTAAACGGAAAAAATAACCAACTAAACTGAAAAAAAGAAAAACAATGTGTTTGTAACTCCAGAAATACCTAAATTAGCCTCTTATCAAGACATAGTAAACCCGAGTACTTAGTAGGAAATGTGAAAATACTCGTACTAATCATGTGCATAAAAGGTGTAGGTGTAAAGTATCCGATCTACGAAATGACAAATATGGCTTTCAATCTGTCACAGCAGATCATTATAACGTCCGCACATCATCAAAGGCGGTATTCCAGAAAATATTTTATCAGAAGCACATCATGTAATCACCGATTCTGGCAGCCAGCTAGTGTTCTTGGATATTATATAAGATAAATGATTCTCATATACTCAAAGCCATGAATACTGACGATAGCTCAATCAATCAGGCGTGTTATTTCATCGTCATTAGTTTGCAGTAAATGAATGAGCAACTCTGAGTGAATTCTCATGCCATTAATAACAGCAAGCGTCTAGGTCAACACAACGGCTCGAGAAATAGATGCCATCTTCAAAAGATCTTCATATTGGTAGGACATAGTTACTGTAGACAACCAGCACATTATATTCATGATAATGTTTCACTTCGCGTGCGTGTATATCACGCATGAGACCAATTAGAAATTATTCCTACTGATGGAGTGCATGCTGCAGGTGTCTGCACGAACCTTGATTCACAAAACAGTGGCAAAATTATACCGGAACATTAAGAGATTAATGCATATTGGAAAGTGATATTAACGTAATGTATGATAGTGGCAAATTAACAGCAGATAGTCAACGGCCGAGGTCACGCTATAATATTATATGGCGATAGAACTGCAGATTCAGGGCAAGTGCGTGTGTACGTGTGTGCCGGTGCGCGCGCGCGTGTACGTCTATGACCGCAGGCGCGCGCGCGAGCATGCATGCATGCGTGCGTGCGTGCGTGCGTGCGTGCGTGCGTGCGTGCGTGCGTGCGTGC
>NW_014577324.1:125617-128220 GCF_000485595.1 Priapulus caudatus | reverse complement strand
TATAATATAATATAATATAATAAAAATAAATAAATAAATAATATAACGGGAGTAGGGTCGTTTATTGTGTTTCGCCGCATAGAATTGTTTCGAAATACTGGATTTTGAAGGAGTTTGAAGAAATGCCTGTGCACAAACGAAAACACTTACACCAAAAAGTAATTTGCAAGATAATAAGCTAAATTATGGTAACACATCGGAGCATGGGCTAATGAATACTTATCTAGCGTGACTTATGCAAGCATCAATCATATGGAGGCAGATCACACGTGTTGCAACCAAGTTAGGTTTGTTAGGTTAAGATAAGTAATTAGAAAGTGTGCATACCCAGTGTAGAACAAGTTCCGTACGTTCTGTAAAGACCTGAAAATATACAGAAGACGTTTGTAGTAAAATATCTTATTTATAATCTTCTAAGACATTATATCCGGTTCTATTAGATATCATCAGGAGTAAGATAATATAGGATATAGGATATTATTTTACTCCTGATATCATGTTGGGTCGACTGTATGATGAAATGAGTCATAGTATTATTGAAATATTCATAAAGATCTAAGAGAAAACACACCTCTGCAAAAATGCATATACGTGCCAAAGCGCTAGACTAAAAAACCCCAAGGCCATTAACGTCCTTTCATGATGTTTATCATAAAAACAACGATATTCTTTTAAAACATCTATGCGCATATTTACTACGTGGCATTGAACTAAAATCGGTACTACCTTCTTGCACAATATGTATCAATCTGTACACACTCTTTTACGCTGCTATTGGTGCGTTTGATCAGATACAGTTATATTAAATATGTATTGCGTGTTGTCATAAAAACAATGGGAAAAATAATAAAAACCTTATTGTCCATATATAAACTATGTAAAGCATATATACTCCATGACATTGAACTAGAATCAGTACCATAATCTTTTCTACGCATTTGTTTGTACGTTTGATCAGCCACAGTTATATTAAATACGTATTGTATAATTAAATACGTATTGTATGTTGTCATAAAAACAATGGAAAAAATCTATGCGCATATATACTCCATGGCATTAAACTAGAATCGGTACCATAATCTATTCTACGCGGTTGTTTGTGCGTTTATTTGACCGGCTGCAGTTATTTGATATCGATGTGATTGATCATCGTCACAAATATCTATCTGGAGGAGCATCTGATGTATCCCCTACGAATTACTACTGACCACTTATTAAGTGCAATTTTAATTCACGTTAACTCCATGTAATTATGTTATTCCAAAAATAACTCCAATGTTAGCGTCAGTTTAGACAGCACCCCCACCGGTCTACCTGTCCTTAGTAGTCAACAGGTTAACTGCATGGTTCCATCATAAAATAAAATAAAAATCTCTTACTATCGTTATATAAAATCCGATTAACGCATTCCAGGATCATCGATTCTCGATACCGGATGAAATCGAACAGCCGCAACACGTACACCCCCCACCCCCCGTTTACACACCAGCGAATCATCATGGATTCATCATAAAATACAAAAAATCACTCTTATAATATCGTCATAAAATCCTATCAACGCATTCCAAGATCATCGATTCTCGATACCCTATAAATTCGAACAGCCGCAACACGTACCCCCGTCAATTTACACACCAGTGAACCTTCACCCTCAGTCTCCCTACACGCTCTCCCTTACTCGTCGTTATCCGTGAATACTGAATAGTCACAGCTTACCCGTTCTCTCATCTTCCACGGTCTGTCGTGCATCGCTGTCGACACAACACAGCGCAGTATCTAACACAGACTTTCGTCGCTAAGAGATCATACCCTACTATCAACTCAACCGACACGACGACGCAACAGCGGCAAAAGTCAGGGTATGTATTACATCTAAAGCGTGTTTCTTTCTCATAAATAAGAAAGGTTGGCCTGCGTGCCTATAGACGTGTATGTACGAATATCTATATATGATTGTCGAGAGTAAAAAATCGTGTTAGGTCTTTACTATTTAATGGCGCTGTCAGTGCGGAACACACGAGACCATAGGTCCGTCTTCTTGGTGCTTAATTGACCGTGTGTCACGTGATGGAATCGTCTTCCTCATCTACTTATTAATCAACCTTAAGCCCGAGAGCAAACAGCCATATTGCAAAGTCGGCTAACCCTTTGACCTCGATCTGACCTTGGCTCGATAAAATCCCATCCGTAATCGTCACGAGAGTTCGTGATGAATTTTTTTTTGAACGACGGAGGAATTTTTAGTAGGGAATTTCAAATCCAATTTTTTTTTACGTATCACGTGGAAATTGCGCGACGATCAGGAATAAATAATCACAGAGTTTGTGATTATTTTCCCTGCTATGATGACGGAAAGCTCTTCCACGGGGCCGTGTTTTGTGAGATCTGCTGCTACGAGAGAGAGAGAAAGAGAGAGAGAGAGAGAGAGAGAGAGAGAGAGAGAGAGAGAGAGAGAGAGAGAGAGAGAGAGAGAGAGAGAGAGAGAGAGAGAGAGAGAGAGAGAGAGAGAGAGAGAGAGAGAGAGAGAGAGAGAGAGAGAGAGAGAGAGAGAGAGAGAGAGAGCGAGAGAGATAGAGAGAGAGGGACAGGGAGAGAGAGCGAGT
>NW_014577324.1:122457-124103 GCF_000485595.1 Priapulus caudatus | reverse complement strand
GAGAGAGAGAGAGAGAGAGAGAGAGAGAGAGAGAGAGAGAGAGAGAGAGAGAGAGAGAGAGAGAGAGAGAGAGAGAGAGAGAGAGAGAGAGTAGAGAGAGAGAGAGAGAGAGAGAGAGAGAGAGAGAGAGAGAGAGAGAGAGAGAGAGAGAGAGAGAGAGAGAGAGAGAGAGAGAGAGAGAGAGAGAGAGAGAGATAGAGAGAGAGGACTGACGAATCGCCACTAGTTCATTCACCTCTCGTACTTTTGGCTCCGTCGTGACAACAACGCACCCCCCCCCACCGCTGTGCGAGTTACAGAATATGTTGCGCCACGCTGACAAGCGGGAATTCTCCACCTGAGGCATGCTGGGGCGGCCGACGACGCCGCTGGACCGTCGGCGAGAGGTGGTACCCATCTTGGGAGCGTTATTTTCTCGAAAGGGCGGTCGTTAATTATTGATCAGTCGTCGATCTTCGATCTCAATATAATCAGCTAATGGGTGCGCATAATCACGAATCGATGGCCGATGGCTCAACGCTCTTCGGTGGGTGGCTGCTGAATTATTAATCGTTGAAATTTCGCCGTTTAATGGGCCGAAAGAATAAATAAAACCGAAAAGAGTTTCGCAGCAATGTATCGCTACGGTCCACGATTTTTAGTACATCTCACCTCATCAGTGTTTCCCTCACATACACGCGCACGCACACACGCGCACGCACACACGTGCACGCACGTATGCATGCACGCACGCACTGATGCACGCACGCACGCACGCACGCACGCACGCACACGCGCATGCACGCACGCACGGATGCACGCACGCCCGCACACGCGCATGCACGCACACGTACTTCAATCCATCCCTAACGCCCACGACTTAACGACGTATCGATGCTGCTTCCTAACTCAGTTTATCTCTAACACCCCAACAAGTTATTTCGGAATATATAACACCCACGCATAAGTCAATTTATACGACCCACATATTTTTCCTAACACCCACACCTCACTATGTTCTTAACTCTACCTAACACCTACACATCACTATATCCCCCTAACACCTACACCTCACTCGACCCCCTAACACCCACACCTAATTATTTCCCCTAACGCCCATGCATCAAGGTATCCCCAATGTCTCCACGTCAGTATCTATAACAGCCACACGAGTATTTCGCTAATTAAACGCTATTTAATTTCGATGTAGACTAATTAACATTCATTAATGATACCGCGTAATTTTAGGCCAATTATCGCATCTCGTAAAACATTGCTAATTAGGGTCCATTAAAGATGTAAACGTACTTTGTGTACTTTGTACACGTGCGTTGTAAAATAACTTATAACCCGCTGTCAGTTGTCATCAACACAAAAAGTTATCTAGACATAATTCGAAATTGTGCATTGTTTTTGTTTGTTTTTGTTTTGTTTGCGACTGACAGTTTCGTATTGCCGAGCTGAGGAGTTAAAAATCATTTATAGGGGGGTTTTCTCAATAGGGTTTGTTAATCAACGAAGGGGTATTTCGCTACTGAAATTATATGAATTGGACGCGTAATATGCAATACAGAGCAAGAAAGAAAAAGAAGGGGAGAAATGGAGAATGAAAGACATGCAGAAAGAGAGAGAAAGAGAGAGAGAGAGAGAGAGAGAGAAAGAGAGAG
>NW_014577324.1:120057-122198 GCF_000485595.1 Priapulus caudatus | reverse complement strand
GAGAGAGAGAGAAGAGGAGAGAGGAGAGACGAGAGATGAAGAGAGAGAGAGAGAGAGAGAGCGCGCGATCGAGAAAAGACGAGGCGGGAGCGGGAGGGGTAGACATGAGAATCGCATGTTACATGTAACAGCTGCTTAAATTACGAAAATTTCAATTACAATTAACATGCACGGAGATGCAATAATTGGCTCTTATTGTATGCGCAAGAGCGACTCTCCCCGTTGATTCTTTAATTTTTAATATGTCGTAGTTAATTGTTATGTATGCGAACGACGCTTCTCTCCCATGTGGTCAATTAATATGTTTTTTTCTACGACTTCGTCTTGCTTCGATAACCTGAAAACCTGATGAGGTTTGATCGACTACGGTACTAAAGGCTGAGGAAATAGTCATCACTAACTCTGGATTTCCACTGACAGCCCAGGATGTGATTGTTGGGGAATAAGGTAGCCATCATGGCCACCATAATCGACTACCAGCCCCGCGCCATTAAAACCTAAATTTTTACGTAAAACGTTCCTTCTGCAAAAGCACGTCTAAGCAACATCTAAGCACCGAGATGCAAAGTTAATCTGCATCCGTTCGGATATCGTTTGGTTAGTCAGGGGAATAAGAAAAGTTTTACGTAACCAGAATCCACCCCGGTGAAATTGCAAAGCCACGTGGGGGTTTGCATTCACAAACAATTCGCTGCGTTTTAATTAAAACTAATTGTTTGCACTAAATTTAATTAACTGTTGCTGATTATGTGGATTGCGAAGAAAGAAAGCAGAAGCTTTTGCTTTCCTTGCGATGATTACTCGTGTTCATAGACTGTCTGCATTAGCATTGCCTTTGCTGACAATATCCACGTGGGACTATTCGATATCCGTATACATTGCAAATAACATCAATAAAAAATGTTTTTGTGTGTGTGTGTGCAAAATGTTGGTAGTTTGAGATTGATACTATAAAGTATTAAATTTAATATTATGAAGACACAACGACCATGGCCACGGTGGGACTCGAACTTAATACCTGTCTTAATGCTATTGTTAAATTAGATTAAAGACATTTTACTTCGAACACGAACATGCTAGCAGTGTAACTACCGACATGTAAGGCTTTTTTATGTACCATAATTTGACCCAAACTCTTTCAAAACAACAACTGGCTCTCTCTCGCATTTTTTATCTGTCTGTCTGTCTCTCTCTCTCTCTCTCTCTCTCTCTCTCTCTTTCTCTCTTTCTCTCGCTCTCTTTTTCACTTTTTATCCCTCTCTACACTTTAGCTCTCTCCTTCTGAACGCTCTTTTTCTCTCTCGCTCGTATACACAGGCTCGTTCTTGCTCTCCTTGCCCACCTCTCATTCTCTCTCCCTTGCTTTGCTCTGTCTTTCTCTCCCTCTCTCTCTCTCTCTCTCTCTCTCTCTCTCTCTCTCTCTCTCTCACTTTCCCTCTCTCACCCCTTCCCGCTCTCTTTCTCTCTTTCTTTCTGCGCACTTTCTCTACCTCTAGCTCTTTTTCTCTCCCCCTCTCTCCCTCTCCCTCCTCTCTCTCTCTCTAATTTTTCACGAGGGCCTACCTTCTCGTTCAGCTGTTTATCCCAGACGGGCGTCCAGGCACTGTAGCGGAACAACTTCGTGTCCGACTCGTACTGTGTGCGTCCACTCATGGCCGCGTTGTTCGCTGTGGCCGCTGCGATCCTGTCCTTACTAACGTTATTGTGCTTCACTTCGTACGGCGGAGGTATCTTGCTCGCCATCTTGGCTTCGTGGTGGTGGGGCCCACCTCTAGTGGGGTGAGAGTCTGTTCAGGGCGTCCACTGTACACGCGAGGAAAGAAAGAAGAAAAATACAATCACTGACAGAGATTCTGCGATGGCATCGCGAGAATGGTTAAGGAGAGGAGACCAGCTCGCTTCTCCTCGCCCTTCCTTTCTCCGCCTGCGTGGTGAAAGGGTTAATGTCGGGGTTGAGGTCTACGCCTTAACGAGATGAGACGCTTGCTGTTGTTGGTGATGTAGCGACACTCGAGCGATAACGCGTTAAAGGCACAGCAACGAACAGCAGCAGCAACAAACAACAGCAAGCGTCTCATCTCGTTAAGGCGTAGACCTCAACGCCGACATTAAATCCTTGACCACACCCGCGGACAAAGGCA
>NW_014577324.1:112272-120032 GCF_000485595.1 Priapulus caudatus | reverse complement strand
CTCTCACCCTTCCCGCTCTCTTACTCTCTTTCTATACTGCGCACTCCTTACCTCTACCTTTCGCTCCCCTCTCTCCGTCTCCCTCGTCCTCTCTCTCTCCTCTAATTTTCACGAGGGCCTCCACCCTTCTCTTTAGCGTTATCCCAAGACGCGGCGTCCTAGGCCACTGTTAGCGAAACAACTTCGAGTCGACTCGTACTGGTCGTCCACTCACTGGCCCGCGTATCGTCCGCGCCGTGGCCGCTGCAGATCCTGTCCTTACTAAACGTTATTGCTTCACTTCGTACGTCGGAGGTCTGTATCTTGCTCGCCATCTTCGCTGGGTGGTGGGCCCACCTCGAGTGGGGTGAGAGTCTGTCAGGCTCACTGTACACGCCGAGGAAAGAAAGTAAAGCCAAAAAATACAATACACTGACAGAGATTCTGCGATGGCATCAGAAGCGCTTAAGGAGAGGAGACCAGCTGCTTCTCCTCGCCCTGCCTTTCTCCGCCCTGCGTGGTGAAAGGTTAATTCGGGGTTGAGCGTCTACGCCTTAACGAGCATGAGACGCTTAGCTATGTGTGATGCTAGCGACCACTCGAGCGATAACGCCGTTAAGCACAGCACGACCAGCACAGCCAGCCCAAAAACAACAGCAACAACAACACGAAAGCAAACAAGAACAGATAGCAACAACGATAACATACAGCAACGACGAACAACAGCAACAACAAACAACCCAGCAAACAACAAACACAGCAACAAAACACAAATCAGCTAACAACGAAACCACCAGCTAACAACCGAACACCCAGCCAACAACGAACAACAGCAACAACAACAACGAGAACAACGATACAGACAGCAACAACGAACAACAGCAACAACAAACAACAGCAAACAACGAACAACAGCAACAACGAACAAACCAGCAACAACGCAACAGCCAACAACGACCAACAGCAACCACACAACAAACGGAACACGAACACCAGTAACCAAACAAACACCACAACAACGAACAACAGCAACAAAACGAACAACCAGTATCACAACGAACAACCAGCAACAACATAACAACAGCAACAAACGCAACAACCAGCCAACAACGAACAGCCAGCCACATCAATCAAACAGAATCAACAAACAAACAACCAACAACAACAACAAACAACAGCAACAAAGAACCAAAACCAGCAACAAGCAACACAGCCCAACGCAAACAAACAGCAACACGAACAACCAGCAACAACAAACAACAGCAACAACGAACAAAGCAACAACTAACAACAGCCACAACAAACGAACAGAACAACAAAACAACAGCAACAAACGAAACAACAGCGAACAACGAACAAAACGAAACAACAGCAACAACAAACAACATCCACCAACGAACAACAGCAACAACAAAACAACACAAACGAACAAACAACAAACAACAAACAACAAACAACCATTAACAACAAACAACAACAACAACGAACAACAGCAACAACGAACAACAGCAAACAACGAACAGAAGCCAACAAGCAAACAACAGCAACAACAAACACATAACAAACAAACAACAACAACAAAAACAACAAGCAACAACGAACAACAGTAACAAACGCAACACCAGTAAATCAACGAACACAGCCAACAATCGCAACAACAGCCAACAACGAACAACCCAGTAACAACGAACAACAGCCAACAACGAACAAACAGCAACAACGAAAACAGCAACAACGAACAAACAGCAACAACGAACAAAACAGCAACAACGAACAGAGCAACAAACGACCAACAGCAACAACGAACAACAGTAACAACGAACACCAGTAACAACGAACACCAGCAACAACGAACAACAGCAACAACGAACAACAGTAACAACGAAACAAACAGCAACAACAAATCAACAGCCCAACAAAGAACAACCAGCAAACCACAAACAGCAGCAACAACAAACAGAATCAACACACAACAAATCAACAAACCAACAAACCTAACACCAACAAAGAACAACACGCACAACGAACAACCACAACAACGAACAACAGCAACAAACGACACAACAGCAACAACAAACCAACAGCACATACGAAACAGAAGCCCAACAACGAACAACAGCAACAACGAACCAACAGTAACAACAAACACACAACAACGACACAGCAACAACGAAACAACGAACAACAGCAAAACAGACGAACACAGCACACACGAACACAGCCAACAACAACAACAGCAACAAACAAACAACAACAACAACAACAAACAACAGTAACAACAAACACCAACAACAACGAACTAACAGCAACAACGAAACAACAGCAACAACGAACAGAAGCCAACAACAAACCAACAGCAACCAACAAACAACATCAACAACAAACAACACCACCCAACAACAAAACAACAGTAACAAACGCAACAACAGCAACAAACCAAACAACAGCCAACAACGCAACACCAGCCAACAACGAACAACAGCCCAACATACGAACAACTAGCAAACAAACGAAACACCGAGCAACAACGAACCCAACCAAGCAACAACCGAACCAAAGCACAACTTTCTTCTTCGCTCTCTCCTTTCTCATCCTCACTCTCGCTCTGTTTCGCTGAGCTACTCTTCTCTCTCTTTTCTCATCTAACTCTCCGCTCTTGTTTCTCTCTCTTCCCTTCTCTCTCGCTCTCTCGCTCCCACCCTCTCTCTCTCTCTCCCCTACTCTCTCATTCTCTCTACGGGCTTCTCTCTCTCCTCATTCCTCTCTCTTTTCTCTCTCTCTCCTCTTTCTCCCAACTCCTCCTCTTTTCCTCTCTCGCCTCTCATCCTCTCTCTCACTCTCTCTCTCCTCTCCCTCTTCTCTCTCTCTCGTTCCCCTTCTCTCTCTCTCTCTTCTCTCTCTCTCTCTCTACTCTCCTCTCTCTCGCTCTCTCTCTCTCTCTCCTTTCTCTCTCCTCTCTCTCTCTCTTTCTCTCTCTCTCCTCTCTCTCACTCTCTCTTTCTCTCTTTCTCTCTCTCTCTCTCTTTCTCTCTATCTCCCGTCCAGCGACAAATAGAGACACATCACACAAGTACAGAAACCAGATACAACAACAACAACAACAACAACAACAACAACAACAACACAAAAGCGTCGCTACCGACGTCCGTTTCCACCTACAGGCAGATCGAGACCGAGCGCCTCAAAATCCGCACTAAATCTCTCCACCAGACAGCGGTCACGCACTACGCGCTCGGCCGCAGATACCTCCGCCACCCCACCAACCCCGCCTCGCCGCCTCGCCGCCTCGCCGCTTTCGCATTTTACTTACATCGCCATTACGAAGATTACTCTCCCGTCGACAGTGAAAAACGTATATATGCACAGTAGACGGCTTCACCAATCGCGCGACTGCTTCTCCGGCTGATAAATATGCGAGCACTGAACGTCGGCCGGACGGTGGCTAAGCGTCTGGCACATCCGCCGCCTACCGGAATGCTCACTTACTCATTATAGGTGACGTAGACGAAGAAAACAGTGCGCGTGGGCTATGCGCGCGAGAGGTTTTTTCGATTGCGCGCTCTCTGTGTGCGTGCGTTAGAGCTACTGCTGGCTATGATCGGTAATAAGGGATAATGAATGCATTTATTCGGTGACGTAAAATGACGATAGAGCAGCGGGCTGATTATGTGTGAATATTGTAGAGCTGTTGCGCTGAACAGCGCTTCAAGTTGTTGAGGATTGTTGGGGGATGTATCTTATATATAATATATGAGTGCGAGTGACTGGTGGATTTATGAGTGCCCCGTGTGAGTGTAGGGCACATATTGGGATTATAATTCTCCGTCTGTCAGTACGCGTAGAATTGAGTTGACATCGTAAAAGCATGTCGTAAAAACGTGTGAGCATCAACAACAGATAAATATTTCACGATTAAAAAAACTTTTTACTATGGATAAATATTAAGACACTTGATACCAATAATGTTAACTTCTTGCTCTTATGTTCTTATATTCTTATGTTCTTAGTCTTATTCTTGTTCTTATGAATTCACGCACTGCATAACGCGTATAGAAGATAGCGGATAGACGGGTTGTGAGAGATGTAAGCACAAGGGGGAAGAAGAAGGGGAAAGAAGAAGGGGGAAGGGGGGTGAAAGAAGAAGGGAGTTGTAAACGTAGCATAAGGAAGGGTGTGGTATTTGTTGTGAATTGTTGTTTGAGTTCTATCGGCCGGTGTCTGGCTAGGAACGTGTTGGTGCTCTAGTCGGTCATATACACGCAGCGCCACCTGTGGTCAGATTTATCGCTACACGGCGGTGGCTGATGCACTGATTATATAAACTATAGATATAGGTCTTCTACTTCTTCTTCTTCTTCTTCTTCTTCTTCTTCTTCTTCTTCTTCTTATTATTATTATTATTGTCGGTGTTGTTAATTTGTTATATATGTATATAAATTAGAAATAAAAACACACGGGCACACATGTAGATGTATCGGTTGTTGTTGTACACCCTGAGGAAGAGACATATGTTATCGAAAGTTCGCAAAATAAATTGAGACCTTATTCTATTTTTATGTAATTCTCTCTCTCTCTCTCTCTCATCTATCTATCTCTATCCACCTCTCTTCCTATTTCTCTCTTTCTCTCTCTCTCTCTCTCTCTTTCTCTCTCTCTCTCGCTCTCTCACTTTCTTTCTCTCTCAAATCTCTCTCCGTCCCAGCGACAAAAGCGTCCAGAGACACGTCACAGTAGGTATGGTATAGTCAGAGCACCAAAGAACGTCTTAAATAAAATTCAGTCTCGGTCCCCCAAATTCTTGTTAAATAACTGCTTTTCCGCGACTATCCTATGATGTTAAGTACTGACTTGCTCGTGTAAGCGATGCATGGGGGGCCAGTGCAACTGCGTATTCACGTGGCCCCGAGCAAAGATCGCGGGTGGATGTACTGGATACAGAGATGAAAACTTCTGAGAAAAACCTTTGAGTATAACATAGACCGTCATGATGTAGGTCGTTTGAGAATCAAGGGACGCATCGGCCGGGCCCAGCCGCAGTGACTGTTAGAAGCAGTCTCTCTCTCATGCATCTCATCTCAATCTCTCTCTCTCGATATATTAAATATATTATATGTTACATTACGTGTGCTGTGTGTGTGTGTGTGTGTGTGCTGTGTGTGTGTGGTGTGTGTTGTGTGGTGTGTGTGTGTGTGTGTTTTTTTGGTGTGGTTTTGTGCGTGGTGTGTAGTATAATGTATGTGTATCCGCGCCTTTTACATCGGAATGCCCGCTGGCTACAGGCAGCGCAGCAGGCTACTAACCCCGGCCTCCGAGACCTTGGCATACATACGCAATGCCCTCCCTGGCATTTCACCTCTCACCAACACGTACATTGTAAGCAAGTCTCTTCTTTTGCAATGATGTCATCAAGCGTACGTTGACCCCCTATCTCTGCAAGAAAAGCAAGAACCGGATTGCGCCGTTGTCTGTGCTAATAGCGTATAGAGCGTGTCATTACTTGCCCGGCATTTCACCACTCGGAGCTAGCAAGTACAGGTGTGTATTCGTGTTTCTCTCTCGCAGGTATATATATGTATGTATATGCTTTGCTCGTCATGCGTACAGTATATGGGTGCTCTCACTTTCGATATCAACCGCTACGGAATTTCGCGAGGACGTTTCGTATTTAAGGAGTCACATTTTGCGTTCGGTGGCAGCTGGTGTCACCGTGGATCCGTCTACGTGTGTGCTTGTGTGTGTGTGTAGAGAGATCCGCACATAGTGTTTGCTGACTACTCGTGGCTTAGTCATACGCCCGTGCAAAGGTCATAGCAGACCTGACTATATCTATATAAAGAGTACATAATAGGAGATTATATAATATCTATATACATACAGTAACTGTTGTACGACCGACTCTAGTAGGCCTACACGTATAGTAGCGTCCGACTTTTGATTTCGATTAGTGTGTACCTTTGCGTAAAGGCGTGCAAACACCACAGTGCATGTGTACGTGTTTGTAATATGCTAGTTTAGCCGCCTCTCTGTCAATATTAATACGGTCATATACGCGTTATATTGCACGTGTGTGTTGTACTATTTCGTGCGTCTTATCATAACCAGATTCCTAAAAGAACACGCGGCTATAAACGATAGGTGGAGCATAGACCTAGAACATACTACTGCTACTACTAATGCTGTGCTGACGAATCGACACATGATATGCAGGCAGACGCAACGGCGTCAACAACTACCGGGGCGTCCCAAGAGAAGACCCTCGCTTCTGGGAAAACCCGAGATGCGATAGCGCGCAAAACCGCGACAGACGGTACCTTGGTGGCTTCTGGGAATGACCGAGATGCGATAGCGCGCGAGACTACAATAGACAGTGCGTCGGTGGCTTCTGGGAAGAACCGAGATGCGATAACGCAGGTGGCTGCTGCTGTTAGCGGGGTGTTCACCGCTGCTGCTTCAGACGTGTGCTATAGTGACATAGAGACGGTTGCGCGTGGCTGCGACACCGACAGTGGAAGTTATCCACGATCCCCACGTGTTACCGTCCGCGTTAGCGACGGTCGTCGACGGACGCGACGACAGCCGACGACGTTTGTGTCGTCGGCGGATAGTTGCGGTGATGCCGACGTGGTGGTGACGTGCCGCGAGAGCGATCTTTCATGCGGAGCAGTGTTTCGCCGGGATGCCACAGATGGCGCCACGAGCGATGATGATGTGCGTGCGATGACTAGTGTGGAAGTTGAAGAGGGAATAACCGACATTACTACTGCTACTGTTGCTGCTACTACTATTGTTGCTGCTACTACTACTACTACTGCTGCTACTACTGCTACTATTACTATTGCTGCTGCAGAGCGAGAGAGCGGGAACAAAGCGGGGTGCGACGTTAGCAGAAACAACTCAGGCTTCGCTGACTGCACGAGTTCTACAGAGACGAACGACCCAACGGATTCTCACGAACGCACCCGTGAACGCACAAGAACGGATCATACGGAACACATGCGTGAACCCACGACGAAAACAGATCTCATGGAACATACGTCGGATCCAGCGAGAACGTTTGCCCGAGAACACGCACAGGAACCCGACAGGATGACTCGCCGGAGATGCTCGAACTCGGATCACGGGAGAACGCAGCATCCCGCGGAAGATGCTAGCGATCTGGCGACGATCCGGGAAAATCCGTATCCGACATTACCGGCAGCGGCGGCCGACGAAGCGACGGCCGAGTGCGATCCGGGAACGATCCGGGAAAATCCAGATCCGACATTGTCGGCGGACGGAGCGACGGCCGAGTGCGATCTGGCGACGATCCGGGAATATCCGGATCCGACATTGTCGGCGGACGGAGCGACGTCGACAGAGCTGATCGCAATCGACGTCGGCAAGCTGACGGCAGAAGAGGAGAGCCACCGCAACCACGCCCTCTGTATCCGCGCCATAGCCACCTGGCTGCGTACAATCGGCAACGAAATCGACTCGATGGGAGTGACGTCACCGGCGTCGCCGCAATACGGCGTTCCTAATTGGTGGGATAAGCACGGGAAGGGAATGAGGTGATCGTGGAACCGGTGCGTAGCGGCTACGCCTATTGTATCAAACAATCGCTAAATAATTGAAAAACAATAACATAATATGTGCGTGTATATTATATATATACAGTATATGTATTTACAGTGATACGCACCAGCCACGCTACTATTTCTATTGTGACTATTAAGATTGTAGCTACGAGTACTGTATCAAAGAATCGCTAAAGAATTACAGGAAAATAATAAATGTGTGTA
>NW_014577324.1:94843-112262 GCF_000485595.1 Priapulus caudatus | reverse complement strand
CTCTCTCTCTCTCTCTCTCTCTCTGTATATATATATATATATAGTATATAGTGTGTGTGTGTGTGTGTGTGTGTGTGTGTGTGTGTGTGTGTGTGTGTGTGTGTGTGTGTGTGTGTGTGTGTGTGTGCGTGTGTGTGTATGTATATGTATGTGTATCCGCGGCTTTATCTCGGGATGCCCGCTGGCTACAGGCAGCGCAGCAGGCTACTAACCCCGGCCTCCGAGACCTTGGCATACATACGCAATGCCCTCCCTGGCATTTCACCTCTCACCAACACGTACATTGTAAGCAAGTCTCTTCTTTTGCAATGATGTCATCAAGCGTACGTTGACCCCCTATCTCTGCAAGAAAAGCAAGAACCGGATTGCGCCGTTGTCTGTGCTAATAGCGTATAGAGCGTGTCATTACTTGCCCGGCATTTCACCACTCGTAGCTAGCAAGTACAGGTGTGTATTCGTGTTTCTCTCTCGCAGGTATATATATGTATGTATATGCTTTGCTCGTCATGCGTACAGTATATGGGTGCTCTCACTTTCGATATCAACCGCTACGGAATTTCGCGAGGACGTTTCGTATTTAAGGAGTCACATTTTGCCTTCGGTGGCAGCTGGTGTCACCGTGGATCCATCTACGTGTGTGCTTGTGTGTGTGTGTAGAGAGATCCGCACATAGTGTTTGCTGACTACTCGTGGCTTAGTCATACGCCCGTGCAAAGGTCATAGCAGACCTGACTATATCTATATAAAGAGTACATAATAGGAGATTATATAATATGATCAGGCATGTGCACGTATAGTAGCGTCCGACTTTTGATTTCGATGTGTGTGTACCTTTGCGTAAAGGCGTGCAAACACCACAGTGCATGTGTACGTGTTTGTAATATGCTAGTTTAGCCGCCTCTCCGTTAATATTAATACGGTCATATACGATCGATCCACGCGTTATATTACACGTGTGTGTTGTACTATTTCGTGCGTCTTATCATAACCAGATTCCTAAAAGAACACGCGGCTATAAACGATAGGTGGAGCATAGACCTAGAACATACTACTGCTACTACTAATGCTGAGCTGACGAATCAACACGTGATATGCAGGCAGACGCAACGGCGTCAACAACTACCGGGGCGTCCCAAGAGAAGACCCTCGCTTCTGGGAAAAACCGAGATGCGATAGCGCGCGAAACCGCGACAGACGGTACCTTGGTGGCTTCTGTGAATGACCGAGATGCGATAGCGCGCGAGACTACAATAGACAGTGCGTCGGTGGCTTCTGGGAAGAACCGAGATGCGATAACGCAGGTGGCTGCTGCTGTTAGCGAGGTGTACACCGCTGCTGCTTCAAACTTGTGCTATAGTGACACAGAGACGGTTGCGCGTGGCTGCGACACCGACAGTGGAAGTTATCCACGATCCCCACGTGTTACCGTCCGCGTTAGCGACGGTCGTCGACGAACGCGACGACAGCCGACGACGTTTGTGTCGTCGGCGGATAGTTGCGGTGATGCCGACGTGGTGGTGACGTGCCGCGAGAGCGATCTTTCATGCGGAGCAGTGTTTCGCCGGGATGCCACAGATGGCGCCACGAGTGATGATGATGTGCGTGCGATGACTAGTGTGGAAGTTGAAGAGGGAATAACCGACATTACTACTGCTACTGTTGCTGCTACTACTACTGTTGCTGCTACTACTACTGCTTCTACTATTGCTATTGCTGCTGCAGAGCGAGAGAGCGGGAACAAAGCGGGGTGCGACGTTAGCAGAAACAACTCAGGCTTCGCTGACTGCACGAGTTCTACAGAGACGAACGACCCAACGGATTCTCACGAACGCACCCGTGAACGCACAAAAACGGATCATACGGATCACAGGCGTGAACGCACAAGAACGGTTCATACGGAACACACGCACGAACCCACGACGAAAACAGATCTTATGGAACATACGTCGGATCCAGCGAAAACGTTTGCCCGAGAACACGCACAGGAACCCAACAGGATCACTCGCCGGGTATGCTCGAACCCGGATCACGGGAGAACGCAGCATCCCGCGGAAGATGCTAGCGATCTGGCGACGATCCGGGAAAATCCGGATCCGACATTACCGGCGGACGGAGAAACGGCCGAGTGCGATCTGGCGACGATCCGGGAATATCCGGATCCGACATTGTCGGCGGACGGAGCGACGTCGACAGAGCTGATCGCAATCGACGTCGGCAAGCTGACGGCAGAAGAGGAGAGCCACCGCAACCACGCCCTCTGTATCCGCGCCATAGCCACCTGGCTGCGTACGATCGGCAACGAAATCGACTCGATGGGAGTGACGTCACCGGCGTCGCCGCAATACGGCGTTCCTAATTGGTGGGATAAGCACGGGAAGGGAATGAGGTGATCGTCGAACCGGTGCGTGGCGGCTACGCCTATTGTATCAAACAATCGCTAAAGAATTGAAAAACAATAACATAATATGTGCGTGTATATTATATATATACAGTATATGTATTTACAGTGATACGCACCAGCCACGCTACTATTTCTATTGTGACTATTAAGATTGTAGCTACGAGTACTGTATCAAAGAATCGCTAAAGAATTACAGGACAATAATAAGTGTGTATTAATATATATATATTTACAGTGATACGTGCAAGCTACCCTGCTATCTCTCTATTTTATGACTATTAAGATGGTAGCTGCTGTGCGTGTAATCTATGCATTGCGCGCAAGCCCAACATTTTGTAATAACTTCGATCTCTTTCTACATTTGATATTGATTATCGATTGACTAATACTGTTTATCTCCCGGTTGGCATGCGGAAAGTATTTAATGTGTATGGACACGATAGTATAAAAAATAAATATAGAAAATAAATAGTATTTAAATGTGTAATAGACACGATAGTATAGCCTCAAATCAGTAACGTCTTAGACTCAAAAACGCAATTGTGTATAGTTTTTATTTATTATTTTCACGAATTGAATGAAAAATTCATATAAACCCATAATCATAATTGTTATGGTAGTTAACTACAATGTAGTTTTATCATTTCTCATTAAAGAAAATTATGAAAAACTATAATATACGAATATAAAAATCCGTATTTCTATTTAGTATTATATCTTGACGCTTACCAAGTTCACAGTGAAGCTTTGGTCTTGTGTGGTGTGTTATATTTATTGATTTGTTTATGTAATTCCGCTCGATAGCTTTTATGTACTTAGTAGGAGTAGACACAACTACGGCATGGTTGTATACGAAAGGATGGGCTTGAGAATGAATTGTGTAAGATAAAATATAACGTTTTATTGAGAATTTACGTTATTTTATTTTAAACCTGAATTTGTTGTTATTCGCGTGCATGCATGCCAGTGTGTGTGTGTGTGTTTGTGCGTGTGCGTGTGTGCGTGTGTGCGTGTGTGCGTGTGTGCGTGTGTGCGTGTGTGTGCGTGTGTGTGTGCGTGCGTGCGTGAGTGCGTACGTGCGTGCGTGCATGTGCGTGCGTGCATGAGTGCGTGCGTCACGTCCATTTCTAGGAATGTAACTCAAATCGTTCGCGCCATATGATAGTTTAATTGTACACTTTCTTACCGCCCATAGCCGTGCGTATATTAGCCTATGTGCGATACCGCGCGTAGATATTTGCTAATTAATTAAACCACTCGCGCTTCAATAAACTCAAGAATCACAGAGATCATAGATAACACATGTGTTTATATGTATCTAGATTTCTAGAAACGTAACTCAACTCGTTCGCGCCATATGTTAGTTAGTACACTTTCCTACCGGCCATAGCCGCGTGTGAACAGCACTGTATGGATACGCGGTGAAATTAAGGAGGATGCCAGCCAATAAAAACAACAAGACCACATTACCGCGCCATCTAACGATGAACATTTTAGGAGCGACGAAAGCTTACCTCGTCGTAACTGTTATCATACATGTATATATGTGTACATCACAGGTTGTTTACTATATTATTATTAATCGTACGTGATGTAACTTGTCGCCGGATTGCATCCTATTTCCGCGCCGTGTAATATTTGCTATAGAATACTATAGAAAATAGATAAGCGGGAATATTATTATCAAATGTATAAGTAGTAGGAAAGGGAGAGAAAGAAAGAGAACCGGTTCGAACGAAAACAAGAAATGTCTACCAGGACATAATAGATACACATAGACACATGTCTTAGCTATAATCTCTGTGAATTTTGAGTTTATTGAAGCACGATTAGTCTAATTAATAACTACGGACCATTGTACAGCGTATTCATACAGCGCTGTCCTTAAGCGGCAGCGGTGTGGGTTCATTTGGAAACAATAATGGTTTCTAATTGCGAGTGAATTTTGCACAGGGGAGAGATAGTGATCCGCTAGGGGACGGCTCTGATTGGCTAATTTTGTCTCTTATTTATTTTATTTTTTATTATTTTTGGATAATTTTGTTTTATTTTAGAATTAGGGATAGGGTTAGGGTTAGGGTTAGGGTTAACTGATTTCTATATCCACAACTTATTTCTATAATTATTCACTATCTCTCCACTGAGACCTACTAATTGCGAGTTGTCGCAACTCTCTATAGTCTTGTCGTGTCAGTGTCGTAGACTCAAGTTGGAATTGTTGATTTCAGAAGAAAACAACAAGTAATGCCGATTGATTGGAACTAACCACTGAAATCAATTGAAAGCACCATTGAACAAAATTATATTTTCAATTTCTGAAGTTATTTAATCTGATCCTGTATGTGGTTTACTTCCTGAAACCGTAACAAGAGATTTCTCGTGGAGTCGTGGTATTGCCAAAATTACGAAATATGCCCCCCCCCCGAGTAATTTTCTCACACTACGTACATGTAGATATTCTTTATGACAGATATACCTCCACATAACTACTAGGAATTAAATCGAATTACATAAATGCCACATTATAGCGCTTCTTTTTAGTATTTATTGCGCAAGGAATAAGCCAGTTCGTAGTTATGCATTGAGCATGCGCGAGATTCTGGAATGAACTTTTTCTAAAGGTCAATTGTACATAAGCCGCTCGCTGTGTCTCCGTTGCGTGTGATAGCAAGTGGAACCGTACGTACTGTATTTGTCCAAGTTTGAAATAAAATCACATGTAACCAAGATTTCATTTGCCCAATATAGAATGTGTGTAAACTTCAATATATATTTATACATGTAGAACAAATACATATTATTTTTTCAATTTTGTTGTCTGTTACTTAGTTGATAAATGGAAAAATGCTTGGTTATAATTGATATCCTGTCTTTTAGGTATAGGTATAGGGATACATGTTTATAAAGGACCCATGGAATGATTTCAATACTAATTATGCCAATAACGCAAAGATGCATGTGTGAACAACTTTCGAGTTTACCTAGTAGCTATTTGTGCACATGAGAATTAAGACAATCTAAAACTATTTTGAGTCCATCATTTATTGAAAGGTTTCTTTAATATTTTGTATCTTCACCAAAGTTTCTGTAATTGTCATCATGGACATCTGACGTCTCCATCACCATTTTCTCATTGCATCATTTATACACATGCAGTTACATCTCATTCTCAATTATATACTTAATAAAGCAACAAACACTCAATAATTAAATAGCATTCATTAATAAACATAACATTGTTTGAATGCATACTATTTCAGTTATTAGTATTTTGATTACAATATATGTCCATACTATGCCAGCTAAAATAGCATTTATACATGAAACAGGAGTCATGCATATANATTCATAATTGCGCAATTAATTAAAAGAAAATAGTGAGGATAAAAATGCTTTCTATATTTAGGAGATTCCATATAGTATGTAGAATATGGAATAGCAATTGTCGCACCGCGTTACCTTTCATTATGTCGTTATGGAGTATAAATTTGTTTCTGAGTGTATTACTGATGTGAGCCCTGGATCACATCGCTTCTACCATTTTTTCGTCACCTGGGACGTATTTTCATAAACAAAATTCTACCAACCAGAGCACGCAAACACATAACAGACAGACTTAGTTTTTCTTTTTTCTTACGTGCAAGCGACCAGGCCTGCGCCCACAGCTAACGAGTATATATCAACGCAATCCAAATATCTCCGGTTTTTTTCAGTCCCGTCACCAATTCTTGTTTCAATAAGAGATAAAAAAAACTATTTTTTGCCACATGGCGGCGGCACTTATGCAGCGCTGTCGGTGGGCAATAGAATCTATTATCACGAACGTTTTTTTTTATCCCTTGTATAACCACACGGGAGCCGATTAGTTCGCGTGATGACCATCCCTAGTCCAAGTAAATAAAAAGCTCTAATGCAGGCTAATAATAGGCGAAAATACGCCATCTTGTTGACGAAAAAGAACAGAAATGCGTCACTTCGTATGTAAACAGTACAATGACGCGCACAGATTTTCTTTGTCTATTTTTAGACGTGTTTTCTTTCGCCTGCTCTCGTAATCTCCCCCCACGACCACCACATGCGCACTTTTTTACGGAGATTAAGCAATCTTGTTGATATTAGCCGCGTTCACACGGAGCAACAAATTCGGTGTTTAGCGTTCACATGAGGAAAAAATGAACGGTCCAACAAATACGGAAGCTAAATAGATTCGGTATTTGTTGAAATCCGCGGCTTCACGGATACCGAATTACTTCTCGTGCTTGAGAAATTCCGAATCTCTTAGACCGCTTATAGCCGCGTTCACACGTAAGGCAAGCCATTACATTTAAAAATCATTTCTAAAGAATTTAAACCTAAAATCCCAAATCAATTTACAATGAATTAAATCAATTTACAAAGTTTTAAATTATTTTACAAAAGTAACAATTTATTTATAGAAACACAAGTTATAGTTGCAATTTAATTAACATGTTACAAAATCAATTTACAAGATTCTAAATTAATTTATAACATTTCAAATCAATTTAAAAAATACCAAATCAAGTTATATTTCTACAAAATTTACAAATAACAAAGTCACAATTAATTCATGTATCTACAAACCAGTCTACTGGTTTGTAAATCATTCATAAAAGCTACAATTTATTTACATGCTTACGAATCAAATACAAGATTATAAATTTATTTGTAACATTTAAAATCAATTTACGAAAATACAAATTGAGTCACATATATTTAGAGGGTCATGCACCTACAAATAATTCATAAAAACTACAATTTGTTTACATGTTACGAATCAATTTACAAAAAATACATTTTATTTATATATATTCTGATCGATAAATCTACTTTAAATTAACTAACAACGTTTCTGTAAATGTAACACTTTCTACGTCAATTATTAAAATTACAATACATCTTACATACTGCAAACAGTTTTACTTACTTCGTAATCCATTAATATGTTTCATATCACATTACCTACCGCAAATAAATTTACAAAAGTCTGAATTTATTTACATAACAAAGAATCAGCTTATTTACTTCCAAACCAACTTACAGCTTTGCCAGTGATCTTACGTGCGCGCGAATAACTCCGCCTATGTGGTGAAAGTTCAAATCAATTTACCAACTTCCAAATTATGAAACTACGAATGATGAAACTTCGAATGAACAGAGCATCCCGCATCGGACGCGCCATCTAGCGTGTGTTGCTAAGCGTAAGTGGTTGTCAAATGGTGTCAAACAGTTTACCGTCCGTTGTACCGTAGAATTTGGATGCTCGCCCGAAACTGACGCTACTAAGTGCGCATCGCGCCAAGCCGTAGGATGTGTTTTGTTTTTTGAGCTTTTTTTCTTGGTTTTCTTTTCGTTGAATCTTGTTTTGCAGGGCGTAAAAGAATAGTAGCCATGCTCTTTTGTTTCTCTTTTGTTTCGCCCTTGTAAACTGACACACATAACACAGTTTTACTAACTTACTATACATATTGCAAATGGGTTAGCCGCCATTAGCTTTTGTCAGCAGTGCCCGCAGCGGGAGTTAGAGGTGTTACAACGAGATTGCGCAATCAACCGTGCATTGGAAGATACACGGAATCGACGAATAGCGATCGTATCGTCATAGGCGATATTACACCAGAGTTAAAATGCCTTAGTAAAGTATGGCAGCGATCACTTCAGAGAGGCTCGATTGATACTAGCACACTTTGAAGTAAGTGTAAATATCGAAAATAGCTTATAAACATTAGTTATTAGCTCATTTTTGCCTTTGAGGTTTGCAGTAGTTTTCTTGCCGTATTCCATGGCAGGTCTAGATTATAAAAACAACCATGACATCGTGGACGTGCACACGCACGCACCACGCACGCATGCCCACACGTGTACCTGCAACACCACGCACACACGCACGCACCGCACTGCACGGTACATGTATGCCACACGCACACGCACGCACACACGTGCACGTTTTACACGCACGCACACACGTGCAGGCGTTTTCACGGCACGCCACACACGCACGCATTGTGTAGCTCACGTCACGCAATACGCCAAGTATACGGGCAACGCACGGCACGCATGCACGCATGTGTACGCTCACACGCACGCCGCGCGCGTACATACGCACGCATGCACGCACCTGTTTTCACCGTGCAAACCGCACGCAGCGCAAGCACACACGTAGCGCAGTGCAGCGCACGGGTACGTACCCACGCACCTACGCACGCAATGCCACGCACGAGTACGTGCAGACGCACGCACGCACGCACGCACGCACATGTACGTGCACAATGCACGCACACACGTGGACGTGCACACCCACGCACACACGCACGCATTAGCACGTACATGTAGACCACACGCACGCACGCACACACGCACGCCACGCAACGCACGCACTTGTACTGCACACGCTACGCTAACGCCGCAACACCGTGGACCGTGCAACCCACGCACGCATATATATTGTCAGCGCGAATATAGGTGGTGTACGCAGTAGGGGGCTCTTCTGCAGGTCAACATGTACCTACATACATTACATGAATCTCAATAACATATTCACTAACTCCTCAGCACACGCAAGAAGAATAAACACCCACTTCACATAATGCACACTAATATCACCGTGAATCTCAATAAACATATTACATAACCTCCTCAGCACACACAAGAAGAATAAACACCCCACTTCCCCCAACTCTATCCGGTGTGCATATGGGTACGCGGATAATCTCACCTCTGCAGATATGCTGCCCTCCAGCGGCAACTGTTTCTTAGCGGCTAACCCCATTGTTTCAATCAAATGTTTCCATCAGTGACCGGGTTGTCCGCCATGTTTGTTTATTGCGACCGTTTTGATGGGCGAGATGCGCAGATGACTACTGCGCATGCTGCGCATGCGCCCTTGCAAAACTAGAGGCGCATGCGCACTTTAGGAGCGTCCAGTTTCGGGCGAGGCGTTAAATCTCGTATACGGTACACCGTGCGATGTTTGTTTACAAATTACAGATTACAGCTGCAGAATACAGTGTAGTGTTGCCAAAGGAGCTATATTATCAGACGTAGATAATAGGGAATTATCTAGGACCCTAATAGAACCCTAATAGGACTCTAGGACTAAGAAGACTCTAATACTAATAAGACCCTATTATCTACTTCTGATATTATTATAGTTATACATATGTTATAATAATATAGCTCTTTGGTGTTGCCAAGCACCCCGGTTCTAGTTCTACCACCGACCACAGATTAGCGAGGGCTGTCGCGGCACATACACGCCGACCTAATAGCCTCCACTGTGTAAGAACGCCGACTCAATAGAGCCTGAGTGCCGACACAGCAGAGCCGGAGTGCCGACACAGCACTCCCTCGGCGCATTTGCACGACTCCCAACAGAGTGGTAGCGCTGGTGGGACGAGATAGCGGCTCTTGGGTCTGTAACTCAATTACATAATGCCGTCTCAATAAAGCCAGAAACTGTAACCCAATTAGAATTTACAGAATGCCGAAGTGTGATTGCGCCGGTGGGGGGGGGGGGGGAGTAGCTCTATTGATTGTAACGCTGTGCAGCGTTACAATAGTACTATAGCTAATACCTACCATGCAATATATCTGGAGTGCTCCCCCCTCCCGGGGAATGATGCCGAATTGACTCCAGGGTTCAAGCGTCCCTGTTCCCAGTTGCATGCTCCATGATGAGCCCCGCCAAACCAATTTAACATCATTTGCACAGGAATTACGTCACACATACGACTACGTTCATTGGCCAAACAATCAAGTAGTTAGTTTAGAGAGTTTTATATAATGAACAGGCAGTTGATCCCATTTAAATTGCCATAAAGTGGGAGTTTTTCTCAGGATTTAACCATATATCTCTGGGTAAATTAAGTTGTACCAAATGGCAAGTGTGGTAATTTAAACACGTGAACAGCGGCTACGCATACATACCAAAATGGAGGTGGTTGGTCGTGTATTTGTGCTGTGACGGTCTGAAACGAGGCAAACGTGCGAATTTTGGCGCTTACGCTTTCGATCCCACCTTGCCGCGAATCTGGTGTGCGTGCGGTAAAATTGTGTCTTGCAGAGGAGCGCATTTGAATAGCGGAAGTTATTACTAATAATAGGCGAATGATAGTAGAGAAACATTTAGACTGGTAGTAAATACATTATACATCTAAGTCTTAATGTATATCTAGCTCTTTACCGAGTTCATGCGATCATGTCGTGCCCACTGCATGTATTGTGCATGCTATCCATTACTGTGGGTAAATGGTTGTTCCGAAAAATTAAGTAGCCAGCCTGAGTTTTTTTATATTCGAATGAATTGCTGACTATTATGCATAACTTGTGTGTTGTTCGAGGTGGTTGTGCTAATATAAAGATTATTAATCTCTAAATTATACTGGTTTGGGCTTTTTTGTTATAAACATGGTTTATAAGCATGTAGCTTCTTAAGTCGGTTGCCGGCCTATATCTCCTATGTTGACCTGGCCAATGTTATTACTTTGAATTTTTTATGGAATGTGTTCTATATAGTTAGGAGAGCTGATTTAGCTTGGTTGCTACCTGTGCAACTTGGGGGCATTTCTTGAATCAAATGGCCGCCGCCGTCGATCTTGGATTTTAGGTCAATTGACCATTTGTTGATCTCCGATGCCTCAGAGTTGTATGCAATACCTCTTTTTAGGGGTTTTCGCTAGGGCAGGGAGTCTCATTTGGAGTTATTTTTAGATTTGTGGTCAAGCAAGGTCAAAGACGGTCAACGCCGTCAAAATAAGACACTTTATGTAAATATCACGGTCAATAGTAGATATAGTATAGCGCTGACAACTACGACTTGAAATTACAAGGTACCAAATTAGGATGAACACCCACACCATGGTTTCATGGAGTTCACCAGCTCTGCTGGCATATCGAGCAGGAACATTGGGTGGATGCAGCTCACGATCCCCCGAGTCAAGAAACACAGGGATTCTGCTCAGCAACTTATAGCTCAATCAGGCTATACAGCTGCAGCCCTTACACAGGACCTCTCAAGTGAATCCACCTCTCGATTCCAATGAACGCTCTGTCCGCAGAGATGTCACAGGCTTCAATCCGCTGCAGTGAGTTTCAGTAAGCAGCCGAGGACGCGCCTGGGCTGTCGGCGCAAGTCCATGAGAGTGACAAGCCTGTTGAGAGGGCGGTTTCATGACTCAGCAGACCGACTAGTGGCGGCTCTGCCCATTAAGCCAAGACACTGGTGGTGTTTAGACGATGATCGATTCAGCCCTGTCTCACCCAGACACCTGTTATGACTACGCTCCTTGTATCGTCGAGGGACTCTCAAAAGTTCGGGTCCCCCGCGGGATGCAGTACACAACGCTCTGTTGATCTCCAACTTATCAGACTGCTGCTAGTTACAATGGAAAGGAGACCCTCAGCGTGGACCAATCTATACTTTCACCGGCATGATGGCACACCTTCATGCAGATTTCCCTGGGTGTATAGGGGAACTGAATGAAGGAATCTGGGTGGACATTCTCTGAGCGGCAGCGTTTTGGTGCATGACAGTCAATCACCGGGAAGACCGAACAAAGGCTCTACGGGCATACCGTCGCATCATCCGCCGTGTTGCTGCAGAGTTCTACTCAAATGGTGCAAGACATTACCATAGAGCTGATGTGTACATACTGGAGACAGCCAGAAAAACCCACAACTGCGGGGTATGGAGTGGACTGTTCTCATCAAGCCGCACTGCTGGACGCTCAGTTCCTGCGTGTGGAGAGCGGAATGCGTGACTTTCTCCTCCAGCAGCACTTCTCAACGGCAATGTGCTGCCATATTTGCTTCGCAGCAGCGTCACCAATTATGCCGCTACATGAAGCTGGTATGTGCGGACGATGGAGCACCTTCCCAGCAGTGCCTGGGGACCTCTGGCAGGCGCGACATGTCTGTCTGGCATTCTGATGGCGGCGACCGCAGTTCCAGCCAGATCGTTTGCGCGAACAGATATATCAAGCGAGGGAAGGGTGCTGGAGGGTATGGAAGCGGCTTATCGAAAAGAGCGCCGCACAGTGGCGTGTGGGTCAACAGTTTTCAGTGTGTGTGGCCCACTCGACATCGCCATGGAAGATATTGTACAGTGAAGCTGAGGGATGAGGAGAAAGCCACGTAGGTCGAGTGCATAGAGAGGAGAGAACAGAAATGCAGCAAGAGGAGCGAGGTAAGAAGAAGCTGGATGAAGTCGATCGGAGGAAGATCGGATGCAGACGCTGGAGAAGTTACACTCCACCCCCTCAACGAGCAGCATCCAGGTCTCTATAACATCTGACAATGGCAAGTGGCGCCCGACCGTGAATGTTACAGGATGCACTGACTACTCGGGAGTGAGCAAAAGCAAAGCAGGTGTTTTCCGCTTTCACTTAAGTAGTGAGTTCACAAAAATAAAGAAAATGGTCAGATCAATGGAGGACTCAAGAAGGCAGTACTGGTCAAGGGGAAGGCCATCTACAGCATCGAGCACTGTTTAGTCGGATGTGTGGTCTGTGGCCAGCAGTGGAGCGTGGGATCTATTCCAACATCTCCGTTTGACTGAGTCTGTCAGTCCCAACATCCTGATTGGTGAGTATGGATGTTTGAGGAAGGGCACAGGCCGTGCTCGTCAAGGTTTCGGTGTTTCTGTCAGACTTCACTGCTCCTAGTACGTCGGTGTTTGTCGTTGACGCCGGGTCAGCTCTGCTGATACCACGTTGTGTGCGCCAGTCGTGGACGCAGGATCTGGCTGCAAGCTGTTGGCTGTTCGACTGGCCACTACCCCCTGCTCAAAGGAAAGATAGTCACTGTTCGAAAGTATGACCAAGAAGCTCCTAGCGCAAAGGAGCGATTGAGCATGAGAAGAGGAAGAGCAAGGAAGTGCGGCTGACCCAAACACCGCTTCCATGCCGACAAAGCTATCTTCACAAAATGGCACGAACAGAGTCTGCTCAACAACATCCTATGCGGCTACCTCCTTCCCACAACATCAGCTTGTCACAAGCTGGACTGTGTCGTCACCCATGCTGAGGCAGAACATCACTCTCTGCAGCTACATTGCTAAAGGCGCCTAGGCAGAAGAATGCCCAGCAAATCCGCTCCTCAGTGATGACACAGACGTTCTTCGTCCTTCCTAGTGTACTGGACATCAAGGATGCGGGTCATTGCAGATTCAAATGGAAAGGGAATGGTGATGTCCTGGATCATAACAAACTGTTGAGTCGGTTAGCCCAGAAGTGCAGCCAGCTTCTCAGTTGTCATGCGCTGTCAGGCTGCGAGTACGGTGTCGTACCCTTCGGAAAGGAAAACGTCAAGCACTCAAGCTCCTGGAGATTGATATACCAGCGTCTGCGCATCAAGTGCTTGGAGAGCTTGGCGCGACCATGCTTCAACTCAAAGCGACAGCAGACAGTTCTTCTTTCCCTCTCGACGGCAGAAAGAGTTGTCGACAATGAATTGATTGACGTACTCGCCTCTACCGCAGCCATAAGAAGTCGACCACAACTGAAGAAACTTGCCATCCGACTGACGTCAACGCTGCAGCTGATGTGCTCGTGGAATCACCTTCAGATGCTACTGTGAAGGACAGCAACCAACGTGGACCACACTGGAAGAGCTCTACATATTACCAACTTTTGGTGGAGTATGCAAAGGCCTCCACCATCACACCGACCATGCTAACGCGCCAGTTGCTCCCCAAGCGTCCTGGAGTGTAGTGACGCTGCAGCTGCAGGCGCAGAGGCAAGGCATGGCAGCGGGGCAACGTTGCCCAGTGCAACCGTGCAGGCCTTCATGCACAGATTATTGCAACTGCGAGGCGAGGAGTCGCCCGTTGTAGTGTCAATTCGACGAAAATAGATGCGCACGTAAGCAATGAAGAGGGCTTAGGTGTATGATGACGACAGATGACAATTGATGATTGATGCGGATTGAGGAGTTAATGAGGATGAGGAGGTCATAGAGGATTGTGAAACTACTGTTTATTGTGTATGTTTAAGCGGTTTGCTTTTTGCTCGTTTGAATTTACATTAAAGTGTCTGTATTTGACCGTTTGACCTTGCTTTTGATCTTGACCTGGACCCATATTAAAATAACGTCCAGAAATGGTCTCCTGACCTCGAAAACCCTAAAAAGCGGTATTGCATGACACTCTAGGGCCTCGAGATACAAAGTTGTAAATTGACCAAAATCAAGATCGACCGGCGGCGGCCATCTTGAATTCCAAGAAATGCGTCATAACGTTGCCACAGGTAGCAACAAGCTAAGCGCTCTGCCTTAACTATATAGAACACATGTCCATGAAAAAGTTCAAACAGTAAGTTAACATTGCAGGGTCAACATTTTAGCAACTGGACTATCTGGAGCATGAATAGTCATAGAGGCGAGATCCATAGGCAGTACCGACCATAGAAGTCCATCACCGCTATCAAAGGTAAAATTTAATTTACAACTAGAAATATATTTGCTTTGTTAGTTTTATACTAATCTATTTTCTAGTCATAATATAATATGTCACTTGTATAATGTGTTATCGAAATTTATGTAATAGGTCTGTTACAAATGTGGCGTAGGTATAGGAAATTTTAAATAGAGGACACTTCAATCGTGAAACCAAATTTAAATGTTTTTTATTTTTGCAGTTACAAGGATTGGAAGACACTTGCAGGCGGCAACACTCCAGTGAGAAAATGGTACAGGATTTTGATGATGTTCTACCGCGGATCGGCAGCTGGGGACGCTACCAAAAGTTGTTATTCTGGCTAGTGTGTATCCCTGCATGCATTCCGTGTGCATTCCAGGGATATGTCACCATTGTCCTCCTTGCCGTGCCTGACCACTGGTGTCACGTGGAAGAACTGAAGGAATACGCTGATGATGACAAAAAGAACTTGAGCATACCCATTGAGTACAAGCAAGGGGTGGAAGTTATGCTCAGGTGTGTATGTACGATGCAAACTACAGTGAACTTGTAGCACAAAATGGCAGTTGGCAACCTGATAATATGTTGTGGCCAGTTATTGATTGCGACGATGGATGGGACTTCGACCAGACTCTGTACGACTCCACGACTAGTACCGCCTGGGATATTGTTTGTGATCGCGCTTGGATAACGCCCCTGGTTTCTCAATCATCTCTCTCGGGAACTTGGTGTGAAATTACATCTGATGATTCCTACAGGACAGACTCGGACGAAAACTTTCATTCTTCATATGCCTCACGCTGCAGCTTGTTGCTGCGGTTGCCTCAGCTTTCGCACCGGAACCAATCAGCTTTACTTTCTTCCGCTTCCTGGTCGGCCTCACGATCCCTTGCAATATTCACTATTCCATTCGTGTGATAGGGGATCGAGTTGGTTGGGCCAGAGAAGCGAAGCTTCACCACACTGATGCAGTGCATGGCGTATTCAGTCGGCTTGTGTCTACTACCCGGAGTTGCATACCTAGTGCGTGAATGGAGACATCTCGCTCTCGCTACTTCCCTGCCGTTTGCAATTTTTTATGTGTACTGGTTCTTTATGCCAGAGTCGGCCCGGTGGTTGATGGCAAATGATAAAGTAGCTGAGGCCGAGAGATTAGTGCAAACAATTGCCAAAGTTAATGGTAAAGAAATACCGGTAAACATACTTTCAGAGAACTTAAAACCTAAAGAAGACACAACAGGCATAGATTATGGAAATGAGGAAGCGCCACAAACGACCAGAAAATACAACTTCAGGGACTTGTTCAAGACTAAGAATCTACGGAACAAGACCTTTCTAATTACGTTCATTTGGTTCGCAAACGCTACAGTGTACGTGGGTCTAAACCTGTACATTCCAATGCTGGGAAGCTCGGATTATCTGAACATGCTTCTGTCAGCCCTGGCAGAGATGCTAGGATACCCGTTTCTGTGGCTCGTCCTAGATCGCTGGGGACGTCGCGGCCCGCTCTGCCTGGCCATGGTCGTTTCTGGCGTGGCCTGTATCACGACAGTGCTGGTGCCGCTGGACGATAACCATCTATGGATAACTATAATGTTGACAGTCATCGGAAAGTTCGGCATATCTGCGTCGTTTGTTGACATATACCTAATTGCTGGCGAAGTGTACCCGACAGTGGTGCGTGGCCTGGGCACCGGTTTCAGTCAAGTCGTTGCAGCGCTGGGCACGATAGCAGTGCCTTATGTCGTCTACATAGGTAAAGACTATCAGACTTTGCCCGCGTTCATTATGGGGGCTCTTGCGCTCACGGCTGGTGTGCTCGGGCTAGGACTGCCTGAGACCTTGAACATGCCACTTCCAGCAACAATCGCAGAGGCTGAAAATCGTAAGGCCGAATTTCCCTTTGTGGGTTGTCTGTCGAAGACTGTCCACATCAGCAGAGCTGGAAGTTCGCCCCCGATACAAGAAAATTACGACATCATGGGAAGTTTCAATGTCCTTACGAGCAGCGCGAGAACTGATTTAACTGTTTTGTGATATTTTATCTTGTAAAAAGCGAGCAGTTTCATTTATGATAACATATATAGTCAGATGTATATACTATAGAGTATGCCATACAGTATACCATAGAGTATACTGTATATACTACAGAGACTATGTAACATACATAGTCAGATGTAGCTAGAGGAACAGTAAAAACGTTAATATGTATGTCAACAATACGACCACAAATCACAGTGGGTTTGCATGAGGATGTAATATTTGGAATGTAAATGGCAATTCAAATATGCACTGGCAGGTCATAACTTGAGAATCAAAGATCAACAATCACCGGGATCAAATAACAATTTATTTTTATTTTACTTGACTTGGTAATATCTCCTACTTGTGAGTTCATCTATGTTAAAGAAATGCATTTGACTACTCAGTGTAATTGCTTTACAATTCTTAAACAAAATCATCGATTATTCAGTGTGTAACTGTACATGTGAACCGGTTATCTAATTTATTATTTGCCGTTTATTCATTACAAAATTGTATATATATATATATGATATGATATCATCAGGACATATATGTTTATAGTC